>NC_085137.1:511645283-511673464 GCF_035046485.1 Aedes albopictus | reverse complement strand
GGGGATTTTGGAGGCATTCCAAAGAGCTTCAGAGAATTTTCGGCGGATTCCAGAAACGTTACGAAGGCGTTACATGCCGTTTTCTGGGGTTTTGGAGGGTCTGAGGTGCGTTACATGGGGTTTCCGGGGGTATTAGGGGGATTTTGGAGGCATTCCAAAGAGCTTCAGAGAATTTTCGGCGCATTTCACAAACGTTACGAAGGCGTTACATGCCATTTTCTGGGTTTTCGGAGGGTCTGAGGTGCGTTACATGGGGTTTCCGGGGGTTTTAGGGGGATTTTGGAGGCATTCCAAAGAGCTTCAGAGAATTTTCGGCGGATTCCAGAAACGTTACGAAGGCGTTACATGCCGTTTTCTGGGGTTTTGGAGGGTCTGAGGTGCGTTACATGGGGTTTCCGGGGGTTTTAGGGGGATTTTGGAGGCATTCCAAAGAGCTTCAGAGAATTTTCGGCGCATTTCACAAACGTTACGAAGGCGTTACATGCCATTTTCTGGGGTTTCGGAGGGTCTGAGGTGCGTTACATGGGGTTTCCGGGGGTTTTAGGGGGATTTTGGAGGCATTCCAAAGAGCTTCAGAGAATTTTCAGCGGATTTCACAAACGATACGGAAGCGTTACATAGCGTTTTCAGGGGTTTCGGAAGGTCTGAGGTGCGTTACATGGGGTTTCTGGGGGTTTAAGGGGGATTTTGGAGGCATTCCAAAGAGCTTCAGAGCATTTTTCGGCGGATTTCAGAAACGTTACGAAGGCGTTACATGCCGTTTTCTGGGGTTTTGGAGGGTCTGAGGTGCGTTACATGGGGTTTCTGGGGGTTTAAGGGGGATTTTGGAGGCATTCCAAAGAGCTTCAGAGCATTTTTCGGCGGATTTCAGAAACGTTACGAAGGCGTTACATGCCGTTTTCTCGGGTTCCGGAGGGTCTGAGGTGCGTTACATGGGGTTTCCGGGGGTATTAGGGGGATTTTGGAGGCATACCAAAGAGCTTCAGAGAATTTTCGGCGGATTTCACAAACGTTACGGAAGCGTTACATAGCGTTTTCAGGGGTTTCGGAAGGTCTGAGGTGCTTTACATGGGGTTTCTGGGGTTTTAAGGGGGATTTTGGAGGCATTCCAAAGAGCTTCAAAGCATTTTCGGCGGATTTCACTTTCATGAATAACATTACTTTATATCCTTCTATAGTCTAGTTTACGAAACGACAGCAGTGTTGATATTGATATTAACACTCACGGGCTTGAGCGCAACCTCCTGTCAAATTTTCATTCATGAAATAAGCATCAGCTGATCCGAAACGTCTCGTAAAATGGCTCATTGGCTTCTACTTTCTATCATTCTAGGCATCTATTTCGAATTGCAATGCGGTAGTAAATAGCTGCATATAAGCTAATTGTCGTTTTACTGACCACTTTATCATGTCTTCCAAATTGTCTACTGTCAATTATACCTTTTGTTCTATTCGACCTTTTGTCCATTCGACCTTTTGTCCATTCGACCTTATGTCCATTCGACCTTCTGTCCGATTCGACCTTTTGTCCATTCGACCTTTTGTCCATTCGACCTTTTGTCCATTCGACCTTTTGTCCATTCGACCTTTTGTCCATTCGACCTTTTGTCCATTCGACCTTTTGTCCATTCGACCTTTTGTCCTTCGACCTTTTGTCCTTCGACCTTATGTCTTTCGACCTTTTGTCATAGATTCTCAACCGATACCGAACATGTGTTAATATGCGATAATTAGCGGGCGAAGCGATCTTGCAAATCTCTCACAGGTGCTCAACAAGCACAGCTTTCGGTGCTTAGCTCAGCTTCCCACTTGCTCCCAAAGCGATAGGGGAGGAAGGGGTAACCCCGTCACCTTAAGCATTGGGATTATCCAAAATTAATGTAAGAGGTAATTTGATATTTTAACTACGCAGAATGTTTGATTCATTAGTATTTTATAAGAATTGTACATTAAAATTTTCAAAATATGTTTATTCTACCGAATAATGTACATTACACAAACATATTAAATATTGATGTTGTTAATGCAGTGCGGGTAAGACCGTCACCCCTATGGGGTAAGTCCGTCATACCTTTTTTACCCTTCTTACACCCACAAGAAGGGTATAAATATCGCTCGAAAAACCGACTTTCGATCCGAGGCCCGGAGGGCCGAGTCTTATATACCGATGAACTAAGCTTGACGAACTGAGCAAATGTCTGTATGTGTGTGTGTGTGTGTGTGTGTGTGTGTGTGTGTGTGTATGTGTGCATGTGTGTGTGTGTGTATGTGCGTTACAAAAAAAAGTCACGCACGTTTCTCAGCCGTCTGTCAACCGATTTGAGTTCTCTTAGAAGCAAATGAAAGCTACTACATCCTAGTAGAACGCTATTGAATTTTTTTTCGATTGGACGTTTGGTTACCGAGATATCTCTCGAAGAGTACTTATGAGTCATATTTCTAAACTTTTTAAGATTTTTGACCAAGTGTATCATAATAAATATTTCGGCCGTTTGTCAATCGATTTAAGTTCTCTTAGCACCAAATGAAAGCTACAGCATCCTAGTTGATCACCCAGAAATTTTATTTCGATTGAACATTTGGTTACAGAGATATCTTTCGAAGAGTACTTAGGATTTATACAACTAAACTTTTTGAGATGTTTGACCAATTGTATAATAATAAATATCTTAGCCGTCTGTCAACCGATTTCGGTTATCCTGGCACCAAATGAAAGCTTAAACATTCTAGTAGAACCCTATACAATTTCATTAGGATTGGACATTTGATTACCGAGATATCTTTCAAAGAGTACTTGGGAGTAATACAGGTTAACTTTTTGAGAGATTTTGGACCAAGGGTACCATAATAAATATCTCAGCCATCTGTCAACCAATTTGGGTTCTCTAAGCACCAAATGAAAGCTACAATATCCTTGTATAAGGCCCTGAAATTTTATTTCGATTTGACATTTGATTACTGAGATATCTTAGGAAGAGTATTTCAATAAATTCTTTTTTATTATTATATTCACTTGTTATCTTGCATTAGTTTTTCACCAGTCTATGGGAAATTATTTTTCAATAAATTATGCTGATCTCATACAAAGTGTTTTCTAGCAGGTTATTGTTTTCATCAAAATTATAATTAACAAATCACAAATACACATGAATTTTATGAAAACTAACAATGTGTTAAAATGAAAGCTTTGAATTTATATATTGTGGGAAAAAAGCAAGAACCTGACAGCCAAAATAACTAGTAAATGCCAAAACTGATTAACTTAGTAGATATATCATTTTTGTCCTTTTTACACCATAACCATGAATACCAAGTACTTCGGAGCTAATTTATTCGACTGATTAAGAGATATTAGACAAAGTGCATCTCGCTGATTTTCTTATCCATTTGTTAATCGATTCAAGATTATTTGGCAGTTAACAAAAGATACAATATTCCAGAATATGAAAGCTATTTTTTTAACATTCCATATAAGATTCTAGGAGGAGTCTGGCATTTCTGGTAAGTCCATGGTCTGATGCTATTTTGGGAACCAATGCACTAGATGTCAAATCCACAATATTTTTTAGAACTTTTGGTCAATCACACAAAATAAATTTGCTTAATACGCATAATACAACAATATTTTTAATAAGTGTAAGAAGGGTTCTGTTCACCATAGGTGGATTAAATCGGGTTTTTCAAGATACTTTTGAAGATTTTAATTTGAAAATGTTTCCAACATATTTTTGATGAGTTGCGATGGTTTACCAATTATTCTAATCGTTTTTTATATGATCGTTTATTTTAAAGTATATGTGACATGCTGCCAAATAAGGAAAATTCTACTTAAGCGATCATTCCGTTGGTCTCCATGTACATCAGTATAACTGGGAAGAACATCCTATTATTTAACATTTCGCACCGTTGTAAAAAGTACATACTACTAAAAAAAAACCTCGCTCGTTCTCTTCTTCTTTTTCTTCTTGGTATTAAGTCCCAACTGGAAAAAAGCCTGTTGTTAAGCTTGTTCTATGAGCACTTCCACAGTTATTAACTGAGAGCTGCCTCTGCCAATGACCATTTTGCATGTGTATATCGTTTGGCAGGCACGAAGATATTCTCTAGTATATGCCCAAGAAAGTCAAGAAAATTTCCTTTACGTAAAGATCCTGGACAGACTGGAAATTGAACCCATCATACCTCGATATAACGTAACTTTTAGCTTGATATAACGTTCGGCTCCGTAAAGTGTTAAACGTGATTGCGCCTCGATTAACTGAGTTAGATAAAAATAATAATGATTCTAAATAATAATGAATACCCGAAGAAATACCATAAAGAGTTCCTGAAAGAATCCTCGCCGATGAGTGACGGGCTTACCCGAAAAGCCAACTTTTCTTAAATTGCACCGTAATTTCTGGAAAATTGTTGAAACTGACCTTTCGATGAATCTTGGCATTAAAGAATAGCACAGATGAGAATACATGATTGACTAAAATTAATTTCTATACTTGTTTTGTAATTCAGAGGCTAAATTCTACCGACAAAAAATTACATCCACCGTTGGTGCAACAACGTGCGCGTTTGTTTTGTTTATTTTCTTCGCGTTTGACAGGTCAATGTTGGTATTATGTGTCTCAAAAAAGTAAAAATGGTAAAAACAAATAAGGTGTGTGGTCAAAAATCTACTAAATAACTATTTTCTGGTAGAATTATTGGGGTGACGGGCTTACCCACCCTGACGGTGTTACCCGCTTTTCCCCTACATTATACCTGTGGAGAACACAGAAGAGATGGTGTCATCTGCCTTCTGTTTTCGTCTATACCTGGTGGTGGTGACTGGTGACTCTCTAGTTTGCGTGGGAGATTGGTCTTTTTGATATTGGGAGATTTCCTAATTCCTATCTCGTGCGTTGCTAAGCTAGTTCACTCTCTTTGGCGACTGAAAATTCATGCATAGGCAAGACACGCGCCCCAGCTCTCAAAGCGGAATGATTCATTGCTAATAAGTTATTAGTTTTGTTGTCAGATCGTTGATAATTTATTGTATCTTCGTAAAACCGCCAAGTTTGGGGGCAGAGCTTTTGTAGTAGGAGACATTGATTTCGGGGATTAAAAATCAATTAACTTGATCTGTGCATATAAGAATTTCCATTTCTGGGTCCAGATGCATAAGTGTTTAAGTGGACATATGAAAGTAGGTATACTTAATAACTTCTTAGAACAATTCAAAGATTTATTGCGCATTTCCCACCCCACTGGACCCCTTCCGCAGTTAGTATAAGTGCGGGATCGTGAATAAAACTGCGATTTTGCATCGAATCGTGTCGGTGTCTTCTGCGCACTTATGCATTACAAAGTGCTGAATAAGTGCGCAAAAGACACCGAAACGATTCGATGCAAAATCGCAGTTTCACGATCCCGCACTTATACTAAGTGCGAAAGGGGTCCAGTTGGGTGGGAACTGCGCAATACTTCACATTCATTATATAAATAGTACAATAAATCGGGGAAAATTAAATCAGTTTTCATAATACCATGCATTTTGCAAGATGGCATATAGGCGAAAAATTTAATAGGGGTATTCACTAAACAGATTTAATAACTGCGTAAGCCGTGATTATCTGATTATTGAAATGTTTTATCAAATTGCGAATGATATGATCAAAGATTGCCTTGGTGATTGCGACGTTTAATCAGAATAGATCAGAATAATCTTCAATAAGCATTTTAAGCTGTTTAGTGAATACCCCTATTTTTCTGGAAGAAATGGGTTTCATAAAAGGAGAATTTATAATGATCTAATGCCTTGAATTTCCAAGAGCAGAGAGAAAATAACGACTTGCGTTGGGAAGAAGACAGAATCAGTTAAAGAATTCCTTAGCAAACTATATAGGGTGACTCAGGGTATAATCGGCAGGTTTGTTCTCTTCGTCATGGGGGGTTTTTGTAGGGCGAATTGCCTGAAATTCGGGCAATTAACTCAGCTTTGTTGGGAAGGATTTGAGGCCAATTCTGAGACCAACAGGTTTCAAAAAAAAACCCATGACAAAGAGAACAAAACTGCCGAGAATACGTCAGTTCCCCTACAACAAGAGAACACAATAATAAAATAAATAAGTAAATATTATTCGTGTATATTTTCAGAAAATGTTCCATAAATAGCAATAAATATTGTCCATGTTGAAGGACACTATGCGATTGCAATGTAGCACGCAACATTTCATGCAGCATTATTTTACGAAACATTGCAGGCTCGATTGTATGAAACAAATACACTTTCACCCTAAAATACTTCCACTCAGTGCCTGAGTTGTTCATGCTCCAGCAAAGTTTGCCAAACAAGATTTATTTTGTTTGTTCTTGTGATATATATCATATGAGACAAATCATTAAGACAACACAAGACTTCAAGTAAGACAGACTAAATCTAACTCGCAATCATTAAAACTAAAAAAAAAAAATATTTCAACGTGTTTGAATTTTTCTTAGAACTTGCTCATGCTCTGAGTAGCAATTTTTTATTGTATGCGCGTTACCCAAAAAACTGCACGGAAAAATGAAAAATGCTCAAAATTAAGATTTCTTAAGGTGATATGGGAAGCCATGTTATTTTTGCTATAGACGGGTGCACCGATGAACATTGAGTTCACTGAGCCTGATATTTTTTGACAGCACAGCGGGGTCAACTCTCAACAAATTCTACTCAGAGATGCATCACCAAAATGCGCTGATAATATTTTTCTTTGATTTCTTACATGAATTTACATTTAAAGTGATGCATTTGCAGCTATAGCACCGAGGAACCTTTTTTGCCTTTCTCGTACACTAAGTGTACTGGAAAGGCTATATGTTCACTCCAAAAATGACTTTTTGATAGAAGGCCCGGAGGGTCAAATCACATATACCAATCGACTCAGCTCGACGAATTGAGGTGATGTCTGTGTGTGTGTATGTGTGTGTGTATGTGTGTGCGTGTGTGTGTGTGTCTGTATGTGTGTGTACAAAAAAACTCACATCACTTTTTGACAGTAAACCTCATCCGATTTCAATGACCGACGGTTCATTCGACGCGGAATCTGGTCCCATTGTTTCCTATTGAAAATGGTTCGGATCGGTTCAGCCGTTCCGGAGATATGGCCATTTAGGTGTTCCGGAACGGTACCCCAGGAAGGGACCAGATATGAAAATGCATCAAACCTATGCATGCGACACATCAAACCACGTCATTTTCGATAACCTGATGAGCGGTAAGCAGAAAAATAGTCTAAGACCATATCTGAACCGGTAGTGTTCCGGAACCGGTTCCGGGTGTCCCGCCGGAAGTGGCAAATATCAAAGTGAACCAAACCCATGCATGCGACACATCAAACCACGGCATTTTTGATAACCTGATGAGCGGAAGGCAGGAAAATAGTCTCAGACCATATCTGAACCGGTAGTGTTCCCGAACCGGTTCTGGGCGTCCCGGTGGAAGTGGCCAAATATACAATTGTACCAAACCCATGCAAGCGACACATCAAACCACGGCATTTTAGATGACCTGATGGACAATGAGCAGGAAAATCATCTCAGACCATATCTGAACCGGTAGTGTTCCGGAACCGGTTCTAGGCGTTCCACTGGAAGTGGTCAAAAATACAATTGAACCAAACCCATGCATGCGACACATCAAACCACGGCATTTTCGATGACCTGATGGACAATGAGCAGGAAAACTATCTCAGACCATATCTGAACCGGTAGTGTTCCGGAACCGGTTCTAGTCGTCCCGCTGGAAGTGGCCAAATATACAATTGAACCAAACCCATGCATGCGGCACATCAAACCACGGCATTTTCGATGACCTGATGGATAATGAGCAGGAAAATCATCTCAGACCATATCTGAACCAGTAGTGTTCCGGAACCCGTTACGGGATTCCTGCCGAAGTGGTTAAACCTTAAAGAGAAACAAACCCGTACATGCGTCACATCAAATAGCGGCTTTTTAGATTACCTAATGAACGGCCAGCAAGTGTTTCGGAATCGGTTTTGAGTGGCCGGAAGAGGCCAAATGTAAAAGTAAACCAATTCCAGGCATGTGACACATCGAATCGCGGCTTTTGCGATAACCTGATGAACAGTTAGCTAGAACATAGCCTTACGTCACACTAAAGACAACTGGTAGTGTTCCGGAATTGGTTCCGAGAGTCCCGTCGAAATTGTCAAACCCTGCATGTGACACCTTCAATTTGCAGCGTTTTTGGTTAACCGATGAGCAGTTAACAAGACAATAATGTTAGACCATATTTGGCTCAGCCGGTAGTTACCCGGAATCAGATCCGGGTAGTAATATGTAAAATTTAACCAAACCCATGGATGCGGTACATCAAATCACGACCAGTCTTGTAAACATTCGACACTTTTTACTACCTTCATTTCGTTGCCGCAGTCGGGTGTCAGTCGGCTTTGTTACATTCGTGAGCTATCGTTACCTCTTACCTACACACAACACGAGCAGTAGAACGAAGATCAATAAACATAAGAAAGGGTCAAATCAATGTCATCTGACACGATGACATGTGTCTAATTCTAGCTTTACGCATAGATTTTCAGCCAATTCCGATTATGAATGTTAATATTAGTTTATTATTGCATGTTGCATTGAATACGACACACAGATGGGCAACATAGCTCTTATTATGGAAGAAGACAGGAATAACAAAAGCCGAACCGTCTCCCGAAGCCGCTATCGTGGTGAAGTGCATTCGTTTGACATTTTCGTTTCGAACAGTAGTTTGATTGCTTGTGTTGCGAATGTCGGAGACAAAGGAGGCCGAATATCGACGAAAAGGTTCAAATGACTGTGATCTCTAACAAGACTGATCACGACTTATCGACAACCTGATGGAAAAATAGGGTCGGACCACATTAGATTCCCGGTAGTGTTGCGGGTTCAGCTGTGGCTTCGAAAGTGGTTAGAAGTAAAAGTGAAGCAAACAAATTCATGCGATATATCAAATCGCGGTGATTAGGTAAAGGTGAAAAAAAGCAATAAATATTCTCAGATTGGGACAACCGGTAGTGTCATGGTCCATGACTCATGGAATCAGATCCGGCTATCCCATCGGAAATTACCAAATATAAAAATGAACCAAACCCATACATACGACACATCAGATCGCAGATTTTTTGATAATCTAATGAACGGTTTGCAAGAAAATAGCCTTAGATCACATTAGAGACTAGCTGTTGTGTAGCAGAACCAACGTTCATGTGAAAAATTAAGTCGTGGCTTTGTTTAATGGCCTGATAAACAAACATTAGGTATGAAAGACAGTGACAAATAGTTCTAAGTTCTCATATATGAGAACAAAATATAGACAAAACTAAAGCGATCTCATCAAATCGTACCATTTCAGATTCCTAAGGTGTAAATTTATAGCAGGATGGGTCAACGTTGAATGGAAAAATAAGAATTTGATCGCTGTTTTAAGGAATTTTGAGCTCTAAAATAATGTAAAATAAGTGTATTTGGTATGGAAAATATGTTCGGAGTCCACCAGAGTATCCAAGATAGCGGTCCAAAGTCCAAGATAATGGCCCAGTCAGAGGGGACGACACTAGTTTTTAAGCCGACTTTTTCAATAATATCCGCAACAATGTCATCCCAACATTATTAATTTGTTTTTACCCAACTAATCCCTGCACATCCCTATTTATCCGCTTTTATCCTCATCCAACCACAAAAAAGCCAAAAAAGTCGCTCTCTCTGGTTGTCAAAATCTTTTTGCGACTTTTTCGTTTTTTGTTTGTTTATGTATTTTTTCTTCCAATTTTTCTTCGAAGAGTTCAGTTCTACAAAATCGAACTTGCGAAACCAGCGGTGATTGTGGTAGGTGCTTGGGCGTTTGTGAGTTAATCCGAAACAGTTACGGTGAACTGTTTGGAGCTGGCTGGAGGAAACAAGGGTAAGTTTTGCGAAATTCTATGTATGTCTCTTTTTTTTCTGGTGCTAACACAGTTGGACATTGCTTTGCAGGATTAGGGAACCTTCTCCAAAGTGTACAACCATTATGTTCCTGGACAACTGCGAGCAATTCCAGTGAGGAGAATCATGTCCTGTTTCGGGAACCCTATTTGTGCCTCGCGATTAATGCTCCTGTTTCACCGTAGGAAGATCCGCTGCAAAAGTTCCTTTTCCCGGAGATGTTCCGCGGCCCGGAGTGGGACGCGTCACAAATCGAGAATGCCTGCGTCAAAGCCAGCAAACGTCACTGCAGTTCCAGTCGCAATGGCCAGAGCTGGGAGAGCCGCTGCCGTTGCCGGATGCTGCTCGGTCAGGCGTGGTCCTGCATTTTCAAAATTCAAAGGGCGCCGAAGTTCCAAAAGAAGGTGAAGGCCAGCAAGGACCCCATCATTGTGGAGCTTTTTTGCGACGTAAGTAATGAGAGCATTGGTATCATTTCTGACAATAATTCGCTTTTTTCTTGCACTAGGTGGTGCGGATTATGCCGGATGGCGAGCAAAAATTAAAGATTAAGCTGGTCCTCCTTGGCCGATCTGGCGCTGGACTACGATGTGATTTTAGTTCGTGTTGATGGTGATCCGTAATAGGAAAGATGAGCAGCGTCTGGCGGAACTACAGAATGTGAAGCAATGCCCGCTTCTTATCATTGAAAGTGCTCCTTGGCAGGAAGTGAGGCTCGTCGCAGGTCAATAAGAACTGTCGCTTTCTTGAAGCCGGTCGAATGGGTTCGAACTAGTATATGTACATTTTTCTTGTGTTTTCAAATGAAAAGATATTTAATAAATTAATATAAACAAATCAAGAACTTTAGTTGTGCTTTTGTATTCTATTCATGAGTTATTTTTGTATATGGAGACACAAAACAAATAGGTTTCTAATTGCGAGTAATTACTTTTCCAATTATACAGGTGTTTTGTACCATGACATGACGTTGTTCCTGGCCTCCAAAAGTGAACTGGATATAATTCCTGCATCACCATGCATTCTGGGGGACTTGGTGAACCTGAATAGAACAAGAATCTCATGGATATCTACGGCCTCTGTTTTAAAATTTCTGCATCACCATGCAATCTGGGTGAACCTAAATAGAACACCAATCCTATGGACATCTAAGGCAAGGCCTCCAGAATTGAACTGGTTTGAAAGTATAATTCCTGCATCACCATGCAATTTGGGTGGACCTGATGAACCTAAATAGAACATAAATCCTTATGGTCATCCAGGCCATCTAAGGCCTCCAGAAGTGAACTGGTTTGAAAGTAGGTAGGCATCACCATGCAATTTGGGTGGACTTGGTGAACCTAAATAGAACATGAATCCTTATGGACATCCAAGGGCTCTAGAAGTGAACTGGGTTAAAGTATAATTCCTACATCACCATGCAATTTGGGTGGACTTGGTGAACCTAAATAGAACATGAATCCTTATGGACATCTAAGGGCTCTAGAAGTGAACTGGTTTGAACGTATAATTCTTGCATCACCATGCAATTTGGGTGGACTTGGTGAACCTATATAGAACATGAATCCTTATGGACTTCTAAAGGCAATAGAAGTGAACTGGTTTGAACGTATAATTCTTGCATCACCATGCAATTTGGGTGGACTTGGTGAACCTATATAGAACATGAATCCTATGGCCATCTAAGGCCTCCAGAATTGAACTTATAATTCCTGCATCACCATGCAATTTGGGTGGACCTGATGAACCTAAATAGAACATAAATCCTTATGGCCATCCAGGCCATCTAAGGCCTCCAGAAGTGAACTGGTTTGAAAGTAGGTAGGCATCACCATGCAATTTGGGTGGACTTAGTGAACCTAAATAGAACATGAATCCTTATGGCCATCTAAGGCCTCCAGAAGTGAACTGGGTTAAAGTATAATTCCTGCATCACCATGCAATTTGGGTGGACTTGGTGAACCTAAATAGAACATGAATCCTTATGGACATCTAAGGGCTATAGAAGTGAACTGGTTTGAACGTATAATTCTTGCATCACCATGCAATTTGGGTGGACTTGGTGAACCTATATAGAACATGAATCCTTATGGACATCTAAGGCCTCCAGAAGTGAACTGGGTTAAAGTATAATTCCTACATCACCATGCAATTTGAGTGGACTTGGTGAACCTAAATAGAACATGAATCCTTATGGACATCTAAGGCCTCCAGAAGTGAACTGGGTTAAAGTATAATTCCTACATCACCATGCAATTTGGGTGGACTTGGTGAACCTAAATAGAACATGAATCCTTATGGACATCTAAGGCCTCCAGAAGTGAACTGGGTTAAAGTATAATTCCTACATCACCATGCAATTTGGGTGGACTTGGTGAACCTAAATAGAACATGAATCCTTATGGACATCTAAGGGCTCTAGAAGTGAACTGGTTTGAACGTATAATTCTTGCATCACCATGCAATTTGGGTGGACTTGGTGAACCTATATAGAACATGAATCCTTATGGACATCTAAGGCCTCCAGAAGTGAACTGGGTTAAAGTATAATTCCTACATCACCATGCAATTTGGGTGGACTTGGTGAACCTAAATAGAACATGAATCCTTATGGCCATCTAAGGCCTCCAGAAGTGAACTGGGTTAAAGTATAATTCCTGCATCACCATGCAATTTGGGTGGACTTGGTGAACCTAAATAGAACATGAATCCTTATGGACTTCTAAAGGCTATAGAAGTGAACTGGTTTGAACGTATAATTCTTGCATCACCATGCAATTTGGGTGGACTTGGTGAACCTAAATAGAACATGAATCCTTATGGACTTCTAAAGGCTATAGAAGTGAACTGGTTTGAACGTATAATTCTTGCATCACCATGCAATTTGGGTGGACTTGGTGAACCTATATAGAACATGAATCCTATGGCCATCTAAGGCCTCCAGAATTGAACTTATAATTCCTGCATCACCATGCAATTTGGGTGGACTTAGTGAACCTAAATAGAACATGAATCCTTATGGCCATCTAAGGCCTCCAGAAGTGAACTGGGTTAAAGTATAATTCCTGCATCACCATGCAATTTGGGTGGACTTGGTGAACCTAAATAGAACATGAATCCTTATGGACATCTAAGGCCTCCAGAAGTGAACTGGGTTAAAGTATAATTCC
This sequence comes from Aedes albopictus, assembly GCF_035046485.1. NCBI lineage: Eukaryota > Metazoa > Arthropoda > Insecta > Diptera > Culicidae > Aedes > Aedes albopictus. The sequence goes on along the minus strand of NC_085137.1, from coordinate 511,660,340 downwards.
TGCATCACCATGCAATTTGGGTGGACTTGGTGAACCTATATAGAACATGAATCCTATGGCCATCTTAGGCCTCCAGAAGTGAACTGGGTTGAAAGTATGCATCACCATGCAATTTGGGTAGACTTGGTGAACCTAAATAGAACACGAATGCTTATGGACATCTAAAGCCTCCACAAGTGAACCAGTTCCAAAAGTATAATTCGCTTGGGTTTATTCGGATGTTTTGCAGTTTCCTGCGAAACCACTCGCTGAACACCCGCCCCCACCCCCCTCCATACACCAATTGTTTTTATTGAATACTTAAACATAATGCACATACATGTTACGATTCAGAGGTATGACGGTTGTTTTGTTATAAACGTAGGGGATCGGAACAGAATTATAATAGACGATGACCGCTCCTGCTGAGCGATTGTCATCCTTCACGAACGGATCCGCGACCGGAAGTTATGTCATGCGTCACTTCCCTCATTTTATTTCTTGGACTTTTTGCTCTTGTGATGGTGCGAGTTGTCCCTGCTTTCGTCGCACGATCGTTTTATTACTACTGCAGTTGCTACTGCTCTTGTGTTTGTCGCTGTGGTTGCTGCTGTGGTGCTTACTGCTTCCTGCCGCTGCTGGGGTGCTTATCCTTGCTGTGCTTGCGCGGCTGCTGCTCTTGATCGAACTTGGTAAGAGAGATAGAGGGTTCGATTTAAGATCTTTGAATTGAAAATTTAAATAGGTGTAACAGTAAATGAGTTCCTGAAGAAGTCCTCACAATGACCGAAACGTTGGACAAAAAATAAAATCTTTTCAGAGACGGAAACAACACAAACACATAAAACAATGTGATAGAAGCAAAACAATTCAACTAACGTTACGAATAAACATACAAATACAAATACTACGCCCATTCTCGATCTCGTCTGAAAACGGCATGCGTTCAATAAATTATGCAGTGTTAGCAAGCAAAAAGAATCTAGCATATAGCAATTTAGTGTAGATTTCTTCATCTCCGCTTAACCGGTAAGCCAGGCTTACCCATATAGTTAAGCCAGGTTAACGCTTAAGCGGGAGTGAATAAATCGACCCTTACACACGTACACATCTACGTAGATGACATCCCTATTCTCCCCTAAGGGGATTGTTTGCAACCAACATCAGCCGGGTGAATTTACATCATAATATTGCGACATTGGCCCTTATGAAAAATCAGTGTCGATATGTTACTTACCTATGATGGGACCTTTTTTTGACGATGTCCGGCCGCCCACGTAATCATCCTTGTCGCGGTTGCGGTCCTCCTCGCAGCCTCCTGTTTCAGATCGGACCAATCCTTTCCAGATTCTTCATCCGATCTCAAATCTACAAATAACAACGGCAGTTTGAGTAACTTTATTATTTTCTCAAGGATATAAGGCATCCATCGTACCTCCACCAATGCCACTATCGCCCTCCTCAGACGTTTCCGAGTAGTCCTCCAAGTCGGACTCATCTTCATCGTCTGCTCCGCCGTAAAACGTCACTTGATTCGCCACCTTTTGGTAGAAATCCAGCCCCGTTTCGCAACTATTCGGCACCCCAACTTTGGCCCAGGACTCCGTGCCAGCGGGTGACCCATATGTCCGCTTCCATCATCTGTTTGTGCCCCTGGAGTTTATCCACTTGAATACGATTGAGAATCATCATTGTTCTGTCGAATGCATCCAATTATTCCGGGCTCAACGGCACATCCACGCCATCGCCTTCTGGCGACATCCGATTGATCTACTCGATATCACGCTCCATCTTCTGAATCATCCGCTCGGACTGTCCAGCAGCTCGTTCATCATCTCCGACTCTCTTTATTCTACGAAAAATCCGGCGTCTTGACAATCTATATCACCACAAATCATTCGATAATCATACTCATCCTTCTCCTTCTTAACCCCAGCGGATTCCTCCTGGACCAGCTTCTCCAGCAGCCCTTCCGATGACTTTCTTTGGTTGCAACCTGAGACGTTGGAACTCTCATCCTTCACTGCCGGTTCTTCCGTGTCCGTCTTAGATTTACCTTCGCGCTTAGATTTGCCCGCGGATTGCTGTCCCAGCGGCGATTCAAGCTGGCTCCAAACAGCACCAGGAAATCGTAGAGCAAAATGAAACCAGCTGCTGTGAAATATTCCGTTCTGCAACAAGTTGTTTCACTTTTTGAAACTAAATCGTGGTTCGTTGTCGAACAAAGTGATGTTTATTATTGAGGAGGTGGAAGATAAACACGACAAATCTAAGCATAAGTTTTCAATACGACGTATCTAACAATGATGAACAAAACCAAGAATTATTATCATTATTACGTTTTTATATTCTCGCAATATTTAATGGCATTTCATGTGTTGCTTATCGTCGCATGTGTCAAATAAAATGTTTGTCACATTGTTGTACTATTTAATCATACAATCGACGTGAACTACATTTGTTTGATTAAACCAATTTGAGTTTAAAGTTTAAAATGTGATTACATGAGTAAAGCCCTTTTGAAATGCTATGGTATACTTCAAAAGCAAAAAAGCTTTTTCAACCAAAATATCCGCTGAAAAGATGCACCACCACGACGGAACCCTTCGAAGTTTTCATATCGAGGGATAAGCCTCTGCAAGTTGCATAATCCAACGAAACCTACACTAGGCTAAAATAACCGGATAAAACCAATGAAAAGAATCACGACTTAGCCAGTGTCGCCCCCCCTGGGCCCAGTATTCAAGTTAGTGCCTATTTTATAGGATTTTTAATTCTTGCATTATGGGCATATTTTGTATGAAAATATGTTCAGAATTCAAAATTTGTAATCAGAAAACCCAAGCTGTGCGCTGTTTCACAAGGTCTGCAATATGAATATAGTTTGAATGGGGAAGAATGCCGGTCTTCGTCCAAAACTGGTAACCAGAAAATCATAAACGACATGCCAAAATTCAATACGGCGACTATTTCTGGAGCTCGATTTGAATAGGTCGTATGTGCTTTTGTCGATTAAAAATTCGATCAGTTGGATTCGCTTATTATAGCGAAAATCGTTGAAATTGAGCAAAGTTGATACAAACAGCAGAATCCTCACAAAACAGGCTTTCTGTTCCATCATTGAAAGTTTGCAAAATATCTGCCATATTGCTACAATGACTAAAATAAACTGATCGAATTTTATATCGACAAAAGCATATACGACCTATTCAAATCGAGCTCCAGATTTTATGTAATTTTAATTGCAGAGTCCAAAAATGAATACCAGAACATCCAAGATGGTGTTTCAATGTTCAAGATGGCGGTTAGTTTAGTTGGGGTAGATATCCGGAGTCATTAAATGATGACCGGAAAATCTAAAATGACGTTTCAAAGATTGCGGCTTCATGACACTTGTTTGGTTTAAGTTTTGGATCGTTGTCTTATATTTTCTGAATATTGGATGTTATGCTAATATAAAATGTATCCATATTGAGTAGATTTAGCAAGCAGTTTTCATTTTGTATTTATGTCAATGTCATCAACATGTCGCTCGAGTTTTGTTGAAAGGATATTTTAAAGCACGAGAAAGGCACCATCACCGCTAGGTGGATTAATTAGGGTTTTTTAAATTTCTTTGTATTTGTGAATTTTAACTTAATGCTAATTCATCACACACCGACGAACCGACGTGACAGCTAGAACAAGCAAATTCAAATTTGTTGTCCGCGACGCCATGATGAAAAATAGCCGAACTCTATCGCCACCTCTACAAAGGTTCGCGTTGATTTGCTTGCTTGACCCCAAACCCCCGTGTGTTCATATAGGAGAAGGTTCGCGTCTGTGCTGATTTGACAGAAGCGTTCGCTCGCTTTGCTGGTCGACCGTTAAATTGAGGGGGGGACACTTTTGAAACACCACTGTCAAGTCGGTTCGTCGGTGGCTATAGTGCATATAGTTAATGCACTAGCCCATATTTTTGCAACTTCATCGCGAAACTAGATGCAATAACATAAACAAATTTTCAGCTGGGTAGAAGTTGCTCAGAGTCGACCCCGCTGCGGTGTCATAATTCGCGGCCCGAGTGAACTGTCAGTGGGCGGTGCACTCGTCTATCTTCAAAATGTGATGGACCCGTAGGCTGAACAATTCTGGAGTAACATTTGAAAAGGGTCCAAGAGGTCTTGTGTCTTCTTTCGAAAACGCTCCGTAGGGCATAACAGCAGCCCGCCCACGCCAATGAACATCCTTATCCGAAAGATCGATGTTCGCTCTGTCTGATAACGGTCTTAGTTTTTGGGGGCTCAGGAGCGACGTGTGAAGTCATTGTTTACCAATGCTTGTATGCCCTTTTCAAATGTTGCTCCAGAATTGGCTTCTTTAGCGTTGTTGAGATAATTTCATATTCTGAATCTGCATGCAAAACTGAGCCGAAATCCAAATTTTCATGAATTTTGGTGCCCGGGAACCTATTTAAAAATCCGTTTGAAGTTTGTATGGGAACGATTTGTCGAATCACCCCTCGTCGCATTTTGTACTGGGCGGAGCTGTCAAGCAGTTGCCCAGCTGTCAAAAGGTGATTTCGAAACGTCTCTTTGAAATTGATTTTAGGTACCAAAATAATGTTCTAAAAATCTGAAAAAATCATAGTGGTTCAGAAAAAGGTGCTCTTTCGTATAAAATCTAAAAATCAACACATTTTTCTTAATTTAAAAACCCAATTATTAGGCAAAGTTTCCTGTTGCCAAGTTGAGAGCTTATGCATAATTCTCGGCGCAAATTCTTGCGAGCAAATGGAAACTACCTATTTCTAACGAGACTAATGTCGTTTTCGTTTTTGCGGCGGTGCTACACCACTTCGTGCTACACTTTTCACTGAAAAAACGAACATTTTTGGTGCAGTTGCGTTGGTGTGCGTAAATAAAAACCTAAATATTTACAACTTTGCAAACGCTGATTGGTGGACACGGTGCGCACCTGCTACACTCTCGAATTTTTGAGTGCTGCACTATCTTGAGCGGTGCAGAAAAAGTGCTACACCGGTGTAGCACGAAAATCAAAAACGAACATTTTCGGTGCAAAAGTGCTGCACCGGTGAAGCACCACCGTAAAAACGAAAATGACATAGAAAATAAGCAAGTGAAACGTAAAACTTCAATTGGAAGTTCCTCGCGTTTACTAGGCTAAGCCAAGCCAAGTGAAAATTACAACGCTTATTGCACTGTTCACACCAAATCGAACTGCACAGTATGAAAATGTGACGGTTAAAAAGTGTGACGATAAGTGCAACCGTGCTGACTGACAGTATTTTGACGTCGAGAAATGTCACAGGTGAGCACGTGGTGTGTGATTCGCCTCATTCTTTCTCGATTTTGTTTTGATTCTCATCCACATGACAACTCTCCGGTTCGAACTCTCTGTTTTCTCACTGTTGATTGCCGTGTGACCAGCTATGCAGCTTTTGCGTCTCTTCTCGTGGAATAAGTTTGTTTGATGCCATTAAAGCACAGATTTAAATGTGGCAACACTGCCTATCCGTTAAATAGGGAAACGATGGAAAGTGAGTAGAAACGTCTGTTTGTCTGTGATTAAAATTTGATTCAGAGCTTGGAACAATGTTGGATAGGGTAACGGTCGAATTTTGGACCCCTAGAGGACATTAGTTTGAATTTAAACTAAAATCAAACAGATTCAGAGGGTGTACACATAATGATGATGTTGGTATGATCGTAAAAGCCTCCACTGTCCGTCAAAAATACCCACAAGTTCATTTCTGGCTGAAAATTTGATGAAAATAACTGATTTTTGAAGCATCAGTTTTCACTATTCTGGACACTTCAATTTATTTTGGACCCTCTTAAGGACAATGTATTTGGAGTACATAGCTCAAAATTTCTAGAACACCGTTTTTTAGAACCTTTGAACGAATTTAAATGAAAATGCATCACGCTAATTGTTCAGTGGTTGTCAACAGCGTGATGCATTTTAATCCAAATCCGTTCAACGATTCTAAAAAACGGTGCTCTAGAAATTTTGAGCAATGTACTCCAAATACCTTGTCCTTAAGTATATATTTTGGACACCCGGTGTTTAAGCCCACTTGAAACTGTTTTCGAAGAATCTGCCACTTGGATATGCTGGAGCACATCCTAATTACTTGATTGACAAAGGATGATTAGACGAACTTTGTGAATTTAATGCGCTAGAATAATAAAAGTTTTTGTTTACATCTGCAAGTTTCCCCCAACCACACTTTCTCTTTTCGTAAACATGCCGCGACACTCGCACGGATAGCGAGATTAACAAAAATAATTTCAAGGCAAATAATGATATTTCCAGTGAGGAAATGATTGCTGCTCTTGCAGAACAATCTTATTAAGCGAATGATTCTAAAAACTTTTGTCATCTCTTCATTAAGGCTGTGAAAATTATAATAATACGATCCAGGGGGTCCAAAATATATTGACGATCTTGCGCCAAATACGACGCACAGGCAAATAAAATTGTCCCACCACAAAATATGCACACCGGTTTCAGCATACATTGGTTGATGTCGCCGCTACAGTTTTCCAGTAACGGAGCGTTATTTTGGGGTGGTGTTTCGACTAATCGGTTTGTTTATGCACTGTTTCCTTTGTTGTTGGATGTGTGAGCATTGTGTTGTCAAAGATTGAACATTTGCACGATCGTCGCGAAATCCTTGCAAAGCTCAATATGGGGGTCCAAATTATATTGGTTACCCTACGTTGGACAGAACAAGCACACTTTTGAAACACTTCCGTTTCTCCGTGTACAAGAAACTTTTCGAATCTGCTTTATCGATGTCGCCCCAAAGCGTTACACTTGGCGTTACGCTCTTACTGTCAGCTCGGCTGTCAACGACTGATGCTTTTTGTTTTCCTTCGCATCTGTCCGTCAGTCAGGCTGATGCGCGAATGTTTTCGACTGTGTTGTTCTTCTTGTGTAATGGTTCGCTGGCTCGAGATCTCGTTTTTCAAAATTTGGTGGTGAAAAAACTGGCTAAATTGGAAAATTTGCAGTCGCGAGTGCTTCCGTTGTGCACCGGTGGAAGGCTTATCGAGTGATCTTCGACGGTAACGTGAATTGCGGTTCGAAAACAGTGATTTTAGGTTGGGAAATTGAGGTGCAAAAAGTGTGTTGGTGCGAAACAGCGAATGGCGATGGCGACCCAGGCAGGAGTGTTGGACAAAGGAAGCTTGGAGAAGTTTGTCAAAATTTTGGCAATGAAATCGGCCCAGATCATTGTGCAGGCACGGCTGGGCGAGAAGATTCGAACCGACTGCAATCCGACGACATCCGGAAGCGATTGGGTGAGTAATATTTGGGAGGGATTTGAATTTCAAAACAGTAATGCGACACAGGGGGTTTCGGGTGTTTTTCTTCTTTTGCTCCGGGGCGCTGTTTTCAAACATGGTGGCTCTCCCTAAACTAGTTTGAAAACAAAAATCAGATGTTCCATTCATCAGCTTGTTGATGGAGTATGTAGGTAAAGTGGTGAGCAAGGAGTGAATGCTTGTGGGTATGTGTTTTCCTATGAAAATCGATTTGTTTGATCGGTTAGCTCAGCATGTCGTTGTTTGATGATGGGCTGCTTTGGCTGCCTGGTGAACGGAATCTATCGAGGTCAGCGGGTTGTTCAAACAAGTTGTCATCATCAAGGATGTCTCAAGATGATAAGCCTATGATGTTATGGTTATGACTAAACTTCTCAAACATACTTCGTTGGGGCCTTAGAAACGTTGTCACGGTGCTTCATTTACCGTTATTATCAAAAAAAATATACCATCAAAACCTGAAACGCCATTCTCTTTCTTCATCATTCCTACACCTCTGGACAAATTTTTAAAAAAATCGTTAGACGAAATTTTGAGTTACGCCCTTTTAAAGGGCCTAACCCCTAAAAATCAGGTTTTCTATAGAAAAACATCATATTTCATAACAGAAGCATGTTTCTGCCATCAAAATTTGAAACGCCATTCTCTTTCTTTATCATTCCTACACCTCTGGACAAATCTAGAAAATAATCGTTAGGCGAATTTTTGAGTTACGCCCTTCTAAAGGGCCTAACCCCTAAAAAATGAGGGTTTCTATAGAAAAACATCATATATCATAACAGAAGCATGCTTCTGCCAACAAAATTTGGAACGCCATTCTCTTTCTTTATCATTCCTACACCTCTGGACAAATCTAGAAAATAATCGTTAGGCGAATTTTTGAGTTACGCCCTTCTAAAGGGCCTAACCCCTAAAAAATGAGGGGTTCTATAGAAAAACATCATATATCATAACAGAAGCATGCTTCTGCCAACAAAATTTGGAACGCCATTCTCTTTCTTTATCATTCCTACACCTCTGGATAAATTTTGAAAATTATCGTTAGACGAAATTTTGAGTTACGCCCTTTTAAAGGGCCTTACCCCTAAAAAATAGGAGTTTCTATAGAATACCATCATATTTCATAACAGAAGTATGCTTCAAAGTCCAAAATAATGAATAGTATCATTAATAATGCTACAATGTTGAATGCATTGTGTATAAAAATTAGCCATTACGCCAGTATAAGGGAAGTATTCTTTAACCTGTAGGATACGGACGTTGTTGGCTTCATTTACTATTATAGCCAGAACAATATGCAATGAAAAACATAAACGACAGTTCATTTACTTTTTCATTTATATAGTTAATGCACACCCATAAACTGAATTTCAAAAATAATGTTGGTCAAATTCTCCAGTTACGCCCATTTGAAGGTCATAAGTACTTATAGTAGAATTATTATAAAACTTAGTTTAATTTAATCACGTTTATTCTTCGGTAACGTAGTTTAGCAGTTAAATATAGAACTATCATTACAATTGATCATCATCATAGTTTTGTATGTTTATTAATTGAAAACAGCAATCACCATTAAATCTAACGAATGAGATAGGCACATGCCATCGCTTGTTTTGTCTTTAAAAAAGCAATACAAAAAACTTACGTCCCACGCTATGAATGGCAATTGATACAAACATGATTGCTTCCTACATGTTTGAAAATACTTCCCTTATATTAGCATAATGGCCAATTTGTATACAAACATCAATACAAATAGCCAATATTAGCGCATAGTGTCAAATTGTAGCATTATTAATAATACGTTTTATTATTTGGGACTTCAAGGCATGCTTTTGTTATGAAATATGATGATTTTCTATAGAAACCCTGATTTTTTAGGGGTTTGGCCCTTTAAAAGGGCGTAACTCAGAATTTCGTCTAACGATTATTTTAAAAAAAATTTCAGAAGTATAGGAAAGATAAAGAAGGAGCATGGCGTTTCAGGTTTTGATGGCATAAGCATGCTTCTGTTATGAAATATGATGGTTTTCTATAAAAACCCCTGTTTTTTAGGGGTAAGGCCCTTTAAAAGGGCGTAGCTCAAAATTTCGTCTAACGATTATTTTAAAAATGTATCCAGAGGTGTACAGGGTGCGGCAGGAAAAAATGCGAAAAGTTCAAGGCACTATTACACGCTAAATATGGGATATATATGACTATTTCTTCATGACAGTGTATCAGTCAATGCCTATATTCTAGCACTGAAAAATAAAAATGAACACATTTGATGTTTAACATGTGATAATGTAGGCCTAATAAGCGGATATCAATAAACTGCGCGCCCAATGGTCATTAAACAAAATGACTATAACAGTAACAAAATTAGCTCAAATTCGATGAACAACCAGACCACACTGATCCAGAGCCATGTAGTTTCACATAGCAAATGAAATAAGTACATATATTTGATGATATTGTAGAGAAAATCAAAAATTTTGTTTTATCAGATGCGAAATTCAGCGACCTGTGCGATTTTCTGCGGTTTGAAAATTCTGGTTGTCTTCATCTTCAGGCGCCGCCCTGTAAAGGTTAGTGACCAAAATGGGAAATTTTTTAATTAACTTTTCAGAAAACTAGCCTATTATAGATCATGGAACGTTGAAACATAGATTGGTTAATGTCAAATGGACGAAAATGAGGTTTGAAGTTGAAAAACACTTTCGCATTTTTTCCTGCCGCATACTGTAGGAATGATAAAGAAAGAGAATGGCGTTTCAAATTTTTTTGGCAGAAGCATGCTTCTGTTATGAAATATGATGTTTTTCTATAGAAATCCTCAGTTTTTAGGGGTTAGGCCCTTTAGAAGGGCGTAACTCAAAAATTCGTCTAACGATTATTTTCAAAATTTGTCCAGAGGTGTAGAAATGATAAAGAAAGAGAATGGCGTTTCAGGTTTTGATGGTATATTTTTTTTGATAATAACGGTAAATGAAGCACCGTGGTTGTAAAAAATCATATGATAATATTTTAATATGTAATGCTTAACTAAAATACAATCTTGCCGCAATCCATTGCCTTAGTTAAATAATTTTTAACAATACTTTTAAGACTTGAAAAACCCTATTTTGAGTTATTTGTTTTTGAAATCTTTCTCAATGAGGGACAAAACACATTAGCGAATCTAGCTTTTTTTCTCAAAAAAAAAGCTAGATTACAAAGTATAATAAAGTCGATTAGTCACAAAAAAATACGTCAAAAAAGTATAGAGGCAAAACGACAAATGTTTCAAATATTATATCTGGAGTTTCCTCCAGGAACTTTTTTTTTAGATTTCTACAGATATTTTATCTTGGGTTTTGATCCAGGAATTACAATTGCCGATTACTCCAAAAAATGCCATTTTAGATTCTTTAAGAAATTCCTAGGGAGCTGTTCATAAACCACGTAGACCAAAATTTGGCCATCTCAGACCCCCCCCCCCCCCCTCCCCCCTCGTAGACTTTTGTCCATACAAAAATTTTGAAATTTGTATGGAGCGTAGACTTTAGTCAGATCTCCCCCTCCCCCTAAAAAGTCTACGTGGTTTATGAACGGCCCCTAGTTGGGATTCCTCCAGAAATTTCAATTGTGGATTCTTCCGTAAAACCCAAAATTGCAATTTATGGTTCCTTCACGAATTCTTTGTATGGATTCTTCCAGGAATTGCTTATAGAGATTCCTCCAGAAACTCTGTGGATTACATCGGGAATACCATCATATTAATGTAAGAATACTAAAGGAACTTAATTTATTAATTCTTACATTAATTTTATCTGAGGATTCCTCCAGTAATTCCATCAGTCAATTATTCCAAAAATACTATCTAGGACACGGGTTCCCAACCGGTGGTCCGCGGCCCCCTGGAGGCCGTGCAGCCAGTCCAGGGAAGCCGCGATGTTACCAAAAAAATTGTTCAATTTCAATTATATTTTGTGCAAAATATACCAATTTTTAATGTTGTATACCGCTACCCCCAAAAGCCACAACTTGAGGAACAAATTGTCAGTATAAAACGCCTTCAGAAGAAAAAATTTTGGGCTGCGCCGCTATTTTTCAGCTACGACTTAAATTGAATGTACATGACATCATTGTTTACGAAACGTGAGTGTCGAATAAAAAAAATGTGTCATTGATCGTCGAAAATTCCTCCCACAGTAAATTTCTAGCTTCGTCACTGTACCCAAAAAAACTCGGTTTCGTTCATTAAATTCATATTTTTTTCTAAAAATGTTCATCGGGCCCCAGATGTTTTGGGAACTCTTAAAGGGGGTCGCCACTCCAAAAAGGTTGGGAACCCCTAATCTAGGAGAATTTCTTCAGGAATTCTTACTGGGGAGACCGCCAAGAAGATTCTTCTGGAGATTCCACCTTGGATGCCTTCCTCCAGATTCCCACATGGATTTCCCCAAGAAATCATTCAGAAGATACTTTAAAAACGACACTACTCCGTCTTCAACCAGAGGTTGCACAGACTGTACGGGACTTTAGTGATGCCTACACAGTCTGGGATCCAGAAAGTCAATCTATTTTTTTAGGAACTCCAGAAGGAATCCCAGAAGAAATTTCTGGTAGATTTCCACTAGGAACTTTTGAAGGGTTTTTATAACTCCTACAATATCACAATAAAATATTACTTCTGTAGTTTTAGGAAAAAAATTCTGGACAATTCTCAGAAATAATTCCTAGGAGATTTCCATAAAGAATACCTAGAGGGCTCTCAAAAGAGACTTCCGGAATGATTTCTAAAGTAACTGCTGGAGGGTCGCAGAAGGAATCCCAACAGTATTCCCAGAAACAAGTACAAAACAATCTCCAGAAGGAATTGGAGGATTTCCGGAAAGATTTCTGAAAGACTACCAAAAATCCTGAGGAAATTTCAAATGCGATTACTAAGGGAATACAGCAAAAGATCTTGAAAAACACAAGATCGAAGTATCAGAAGGAACTCTTGCATGAATACGTTGAAGACTATCTGCAGGAATACGAGGGAATACATAGGGTGGGGCGGGGCAAGATGGGTTACCTAAGGATAGATCACCATAACTTTATAAATACAAATCGTATTGGTTCGTATTCGTCCGCTACTCTTTAATACACTAGTTAGCTATGCTAAAAGTCGATAAAAAGTTCATTAAATACAAAATATGATGTTAAACAAGCAGTTTTAAAAAGTGATCGATTTTGCGCCGTGACAAAAGTGCGGAGCAAGATGGGTCACCTTTTAAGTAATTCACATTTTCTCAACGAAAAACGTCAAAATATAAGATTTGTTCCGCATTCATATATCCTCCATATCCATACTGAGTAAACAAGAGCTACTAGTAAACATTTTATAAATTTATTTGGAATATAAAAAACTTTACGATATGAGTGGTCCTTAGGTGACTTGAAAATCGATGTTTTCACTAAAAAAATATCATAATTTTATGTTATAATTTTGAGCGTTCATTCCGCTTGATTGAAGTCATTTATGAGATAATCTTGTAATAAAAAATAAATAACTTTTGAATGCTCCAAAAATACGTTCAAAATTGAAGGTGACCCATCTTGCCCCGCGGCCGTTTATATGGAGATTATATGGAATGTATCGCATAAGAAAAATGGCTAAAAACCATTTTATATTTTTATTTCCAATGAAAGTGAATATTTTTTCAATCAATGCCCCAAACTTTTGTATATTCATGCTGGTCATCTAACAAAATTATTAACATAATCAAAACATGAGTAATGCGCCCCAAAATGGCACTGACCCATCTTGCCCCGCCCCACCCTATTGTTTTGAAATTGAAAATTTCAACTTTTTCAAGCAAATTCCGGCTAGTCATTTAATTTAACAGATTTATTATGATTTAAAAGATTTGACATATATTTATGATTTGAAGAATTCAAACAATAACAAAATTTCTCAATGTGCTAGTACAGGTCGTACAAGATTATCCGGGGTCCAATGACATCGAGAGAAACACTTCTGGTACAATTGCGTGACGACTCGTGTTGACACTGAAGCCTTCCAATACAGCATGGGATGTAATTAGAAATTCATCCAGGAACTCTTCTGGAAATTATTCAAGGGATTCTTTCAGGGATTCCTTTAGGGATGTCTATAGATTTCTTCAGGAATTCCTGGAAAGATTACTTCAAGAACTTCTTCAATAACTTCTGTAAGTTTTCCTCCAGAGAATCCTCCAAGGATTCCTCAATGAGGGGTCCTCCAGGCAATGCTTCGGGGATATGAGGGATGAATTCGTTGAGGATTTACACCGTGTCCAATAAGTTCTCATACAAAATCAAATTCAATTAATTCCACATCTGTAATTAGGATTTTCAAAGTAAATTTATTTATTGAAAGGCCAACTAACACACACCAAATACAGCATATGTTTTGGAACTAATTGTCCTTTATCCTTCTCTGCTGATCGCTTATGTGTCGTAAGTCCATTTCAGCTGGCACGCACGCCATTTCATTGGTATTTCGTCGTATTTCAACGCGTAATGGTTTTAAGTTGAAACAAATTAGGTTCCTGTCCTCCCCACTACTAGTAGCAACTATGATCAGAAGAGAAAAAAATATGAGATCCTTTATTGGTAAAGTACGAAGCCGTTTTACTTTGTACAAAATAAAACGTAAATTAAACAAAAATGTCCATTTACCTGTTTTAATAAGATTTGTTATGTTAACGAAGCATGAGTGCATCTTATCTGGTTGATTCACATCATTCTCGCTTTTAAAACATGCTTGTATTCCTATTGTGGTAAATTTTATCTAAAATTTAGGTTTTATGATGTTTATCTTTGATATAAAGGTTATTTTCATGAAAATCAGCCCAAATTGAGCTTACTTGCAAATTTCTCACCATATCATCACTAAAATTGTATTGTTTAAACCTAAGTATATCCATTTGGTACATAACTTGAGATACAAACTCAAAATTTATCCTTATGGACTCTATTTCGCTACCGTAGAATGAAAAACTTTTCGAACATTTCTCATGCGTGCCGGAGCAAACGGATTTCAGAAAACGGAAGTATTCTGCTAGGCTTATAAAAACAAATAGAAAATGAAGTTATTCTAAACCGTATGCTTTATTTTATCAGTATTATGTGGCCTTTCAATACATGTATTCATTTTAAAAAGTTGAATCACATATGTGAAATAAAATGACTTTTTCTAAGTTTGTATTTTGTATGAGAACTTATTGGACACGGTGTACTCCATTGCTTGATTCAGGGTTTATTCCTTCATGAATCCCTCCAGGTATCCCCTCAGGAATTTCTCTAGGGATTAGTCCAGAAATTTCTCCAAGGATTCCAACAGTTTTTTTGAGCTTTACATAAGTAGTTTCTCCCGAGTTTTCTTCATGAATTAATCCTGGCATTCTTTAAAGAATTCTATCAGAGATTCCTTTTGGAGTTCTTCCAGGGATTCCACCTATTTTTTTTCCTAGGGATTCTTTCAGGATTAGGGCACTTACTAAACCACTACATGTTTTAGTAATAAACAGGATTTTTTATGGTGAAATGATAAATTCTTCGTTTCTGCAATGAAATGGTACAAACAAAGTAGGTATTTTGATTTCTTGTCTAATGACACATTCCAGCGTAACGGGTTACCGCGAGGAACTAACTTTCGTGAACAAATGACGTCTGCAATCAAATATAATGTTCATGACCATATGGTTTAACAGGTTTTATAACAAGCTTATTAGATGTACTTCCTGATGCA
>NC_085137.1:511494783-511644783 GCF_035046485.1 Aedes albopictus | reverse complement strand
ATACTTGTTCTACGGGGTTTTGGTTCCAATTTACTTCATATAACATGTTACATTTCGTAACGGGACACCATCGCAGAAATCTTCTTTTTGAAATTTTCAAACTGAAATGCGTATATCAGCTCTGTTATGAGGTTTTGAATAATAGAGTCTTCTAGACATTTCTTCTTTGAATTGATGTGAACAAGATTGCCAAAGTGAGTTTTACTGAGAAATGTATAGTTTAGGAAATATTCTTGATTTAGTTTTACGAGCGCAGCGTTACGCTCGCGTGAAAACAGTGTTTTGCAAATGGTGTCCCGTTACGGCTAAAGACATCTAGTTGTAGATCAAATGCTTTGCTAGATAGAATGTTGGTGTATTCGGCAATGTTTTTCAGACAGATGGTAGCTGTCCGGCAGGACACAAATAGGTTTTCAAACCCGCTCTGGCCCAATGACGGCCATCGAAATAGGTCCTGGGGAACCTGTTTCGAGGATTATTTAACCTTTACGTTTCCGACCCCCGACAACTCAATTTTTATCCGATTTTTTTGAAGTCGCCCTTAATTGATCGTAAATTGATGCTAGTTTATTATACTCAAGTGGCCATGCAATATCCGGAACAATTCCGGAGATATTCCGGATTGTGCTGGGGTCAGGGGGTTGTTGGCTAAAAGTGATTATTTTGTGTGTTGTTGTGTTTGAACCATCGATTTCCTGCGAAATTTGTGTTGCGAACAGTGAATCACAACTGCTATAACCATATTTGAATAAGCTGACCCATCGGTTCCGCGGGGTCTCATTGGGGACACTTCTGGTTTTGAGCCTAAACATGCCGTGTGACATATCAATCTTCATGATTTCGAATGGCTGAGTCAGAAACGATAGACTGAAGTATGTATCAACTAATATGGCCACCCCGGAACATATCGCACAGGTTCCACGGGGGTGTCATCGGTAATATTTCTGGTTTGCAAACAAAACATGCCGAATGACGTATCAATCTTCATGATTTCAAAAGAATGGGATAGAACAAATCAACTGATATGGCCGCGAATACAACACACACGAAATAATCACTTTTAGCCATTTGGCAAAACAGAGGTATCGGGGGTCGGGTACGTGAAGTTCAATTGTATCTCCAAAACTATGGTTGTGCAGATACGTCGCGGTTTTTCCATATTCTACATTATAATGATCCGAAGAAGATTCAATGATATCTATAGTACATTCTTCCAACACAATCTTTTCAAGCATATGTCGCATGCTGCTTCAATCCTTTTTTGAAGGCTCATGCGCCTTGGGAATAAAGGAGCCAATTTAATTTGAAATAAATTTTACATTTTTAAGGGGATTTTTCTTCTATACTATGTTAGTTTTGGGGAACCGTCAAACTCGCCGTTAGGTCGAGATCAAAGAGAACAATATATATATTTTTTTTTTAAGGGATGGGATTATGGGGGCTTTCCGTTGATATTTAGCTAACCACAACCAGTAACGATACAAACAAACGAAGAAGAAAAAAAGGTTGACAATCAAAACGGCAAGAGGGAGGTCGCTAGACTTTCAATCAATGGTTACTAATTTGTGTAGTTCCAAAAAGTAATGCAACGCCATTTTATTTATTTATTTATTTATTTGCCGTCAATCAAATGTAGACCATTTAAAATACATCGTCAACTTAACATATACATTAATATTTTTAGTGAAAATCTTTTTATAATAATATGTTATTGTTCTTCCATCTATTCCTTTTTTATAATCATTTCACAAATAATGGTAACATATAGAAAAATTGCACTATATTGCTTAACTTCTACCATTTCGAATGTTATGGAAATATTTCTTTAACTGCGTTCGAGACATATTCACGTCAATTGTTTCACAATGTCGATTATAAGTGGACATCATTTGATTTATCGGTCCATATTTAGCATAATCTGCATGATGACGTTCCACTGAGAACAAGTTCCTATCTCGCAAATGCCGGCTGGGAGCATAAAAATTCAATTTGGGTAATAATTCAGGTGAATCAGCTCTCTGTGAAACAATATCCATAACAAATGAAACCATAGCATAGTCTCGTCGTTCTTTCAACGTCTGAATGTTGATCAACATACAACGAGCTTCGTATGAAGGAAGAGGAAAAACTGTCCATCCTAACTTACGCAGCGCATATAAAAGAAATTACTTCTGTACCGACTCTATACGTTCTTCATATTTTTTCATGTAAGGAGACCAAACAACACTACAATACTCTAATATTGACCTAACGTAAGCAATATACAATGTTTTTATAGTGTATGGATCTTGAAAGTGATAGCCAAAACGTTTTATAAATGCGAGCATATTGCTTGCTCTGTGAATAATTGTATTATAATGTTCGACAAACGTTAATTTCGAGTCTAAAATAATTCCTAAGTCTCTTACTTTATCACATTTTTCAACATTTTGGTTACCTAACTTTATTGAAACATCTGATACTCCTCGTTTTCTGCTGTAAGTTATATGATTGCATTTTTTAACATTTAATTTCAGCAAACTTTTAGAGCACCATATGTGGAAGATTTGTATTTCATTTATAAATGTATGGACATCATCTTTATTTCTAATTTCTAAGAACAGTTTCATGTCGTCAGCATATATGAGAATTTTCAGTTTATGTAGTATAAAAGAAATATCGTTAACGTATAAAATGAAAAGCAGGGGTCCCAAGTGTGAACCTTGGGGAACACCAGATGTGACCTTGATTGGTTTTGATTTTTTATCATTGAATCGAACTATCTGTTGGCGATCAGTCAAATACGACTCAATCCAGCCGTGATGCATTTTACATTTTTTTTTTCAATAAGAACATAAGCTTCAAAATATGTTTGTCGTCATAAAAGTAAATTATACGGTGATTAATGGGATAAAGAAAGAATGCCAACCATCACTTCGGGATCTTCAAGTTTTGAACGTTGTGTGATTCCATAAACCTTTTGTTTTACATCATAGTGGTAATTCATAGGACATATTGAAAAGGTTAAAGCATTTAAAGAGTATGCTGTCACCACAAAACTTAATAATCACTTTTTATACTGATCCACCAGAATACCAGCCCGTTATTTAGTAGTTTTCAGATCTTACAATTTTCGGATGTTATAGATGAATGTGTGAAAAAACTAATTTTGATCATGAGCAGTAATTTTCAGATCTTTCGATTTCTGGATGTTGCAGATGGAAATGTGAAGAGCTAATTTTGATCTTAAGCTATTTTTTCAGATTTCCCAATGATAAATGTTCTATTGTAGAATATTAATACAGTTTCCAACCAAAATTTGCAAACTGAAGCGATAGTATGGAAAATAAAAATGTATTAAGGCTCAATTGGGAATTGCATATTTTCCTAAACTAAAAGAGCACTTTTCTCTAGGTGATTTCACATTTTATGCATAGTCTCTGAATTGTTCACAAAGCTAGCTATGCAAACTTTAAAACGACATGTGTAGAAACATGTTTGGTTTATTTTGCGCCTAAAACAGGACGAATTTCCACAAATAGGACGCATTCAGTAAAATACTAGATTGTTGTAATGAGCTGAATTTTTGTATGGTGAGAAGGTAAATTCTCCATTTCTGCAATGAAATGACTCAAAAAGCGTGGCTATCATGATTCCTTGCCTAATTCAATGCTGTTTGAGCAAAATTTTAGGTAACTGTGTTATTGTTTTCTCCATTTCTCCATTTCTTGCAACGAAGTTTTCAAAAATTTTGTTCTAACAGCATTAATTTAGGCAAGAAATCACAATACCCTCGCTAATTTCGTTGCAGAAACGGAGAATTTACCTTCAGCTAAAAATCTAGTACTTCACTGAACGTGCCCTATAGGAAAGATCGGTGAAGTACTAGATTTGTAGTAATGAGCTGAATTTTAGTATGGTGAGAAGGTCAATTCTCCTTTTCTGCAATGAAATGGTGCAAAAAGCGTGGGTATTATGATTCCTTGCCTTATTTGATGCTATTTGAACAAAACTTTAGGCAACAGTGTTGTTGTTTTCTACATTTCTTGCAACATAAACAACATAGTTATCCAAAGTTTTGCTCAAACAGCATAAAATTAGGCAAGGAATCATAATACCCACGCTTTTTGCACCATTTCATTGCAGAAACGGAGAATTGAACTTATCACCATACTAAAATTCAGCTCATTACTACAAATCTAGTACTACACCGAACGTGCCCCATTGTGAACTGTCGCCCAGAAAAGCTTTGAAAACATTCAGAAGATCGTAGTCGTCACGACTGTCGTCTGTTCGTATACCCGAGGCAGAATCACTACGCAATTTGTTGGTTGAAACTCAAAAAGCTGGTCGTCTGCAGCTGTATGTTTTGTTGAATCTAGAATAAATGGTCCGTTTTTTGTAGAATATTTGGTCGTATTTTGCTTAGCGGGCCGATAAAGCTCTCAAATTGTCCGGTGATTCATTTATTGGATTCGTACCACAAATGCAAGCTCGACATCGAGGTCCAGCTCATGCTGTCATCGAACTCAATTGGAAAGCCTCTCTGCTAGATTACTCACAGTGAAATAAAATAATTATAAACTGGGATTAAGAAATCTATCAGAGAATTCAGTATATACTTTTGTTCCTTTTTTAGTATCGTGAAGAAAAGCAAATGCGTTTTTGGTGCCGATTACTCTGTTTTTTGGTTCAATAGCCGCATCTATAAACCCGCTTATTGAAAATGAAGGCCACTTATTCTACTTCCTTTTTGTCCCAGTGCTCGTTTGTAAAATTTGTGTTGGACATAAGGGAACATCCATTTATTACGTAACGCTAAATTCGACATTTTTGAACTCGGTGTTTGGTTCATTAAGATCTGGCGGCCTCCATAATGTGTTTTTGTATGACAACTCCAACTTTTTTGTATGGGTCGTAACGCTAGGCTGTATTCCCTATTCCCCTGAAGCGTTACGTAATTTATTAAACCCCTATCTCCTGAAGAGTTACGTTATGTGGGGACGGCGCATCGGAAGATTCTTTCTGAGTGTACTCTGGGCTTTCTCCTAATTTTTTTTCTGAATCGCCTTTTGAGATTTCTACAGGAACTATTGTTCATATTCCTCATTATTTTTTTCCCGTGAATTCTTTCAAAGCCAGGCTGTTTCTCGTAGTTGTACCGGATTTCTTGCAGTGATCTACCTGAGATTTTTTTTGCATCCTGCATTATTCTTTAAACTCTTCCCGGAATCATTACCGGAAATTATCCCGAGATTCTGGATACTCCTTTAAGTATTTCTTCAATATGTACTCCAAAAGTTCGTGCAGAGATTTTTCCACGGATTTTCCTCAGAATGTTTCCTGGGATAACTTACGAAATTCATTATAAGAAGTTCATCGAAGGAATTACAGTGAAATCTTGCAAGAAACTTCGCAAAAAAAAAGTCTCATTGAAGAAATCTCTACAGGAACTTTAGGAAAAACCTGAGAAAAAATAAGACATCTCTGAAAAAGTTCTAATAGTAATCCCGAGAGTAAATATTAAGGACATCCAAGGAGGAACTTAGGAGTTCTGGGAGCAGCTATTTGAACTAGCAGAACTTAGAAAAATTATTGGATGGATCTTCAGGATGAATCCAGCGAGAAACTCTGGAAGCATATCGAAAAACCTCTGGAAGAAATATCGGGAGGTAATCCAACAGATATCTCGTGTAAAACTTCTGCGGAAATCCAGGTAGCAATCCCAGAAACAGCTCTCAGAAATCTTGAAAGGATCTTTGAAGAGTATATATTTTTTAGGATTTTTTTCCCCTGGAAAAACCTGGAAAACTCAGGGAATTTTATTTTGAGTTATGAGTAGACACCCTGGTACTTAAATCTACCCTAAATTGCAGTACGGATAAGTATTACATTATTAAGTATACAACATTAGACTGTTTGACAGAATTGATTGAGACTGGACGCAAAAAAAAAACTGCACTAAACGTAAGTTAGAACGAACCTTTAGCTGTTTGCATGTTTAAAAACTCGAGCTGTTGTTAATATTTCGTTAAAAAAACTGTGTGTTATATTGTAACAGTTAACATTAACATTGGTTGACCGCCCATAATTTCTACTCCAGTATCGCCAGACACTCATACAAGGTAGCTGAGGTAGCTGCTTAGATTGTGTGAAGATTACTGTGAAGCTTCGGTTTCATAACTTGTAAGCGTTATATGATAGATTTGAACTGTGCTGTGAAAGTTGGAAGTAAGGGAAAAGGAAATTAGGAAAATTTCATAAAAGCTGTAATTTGCTCCGTTACAAGGAAGGTTAAATGTATCCTTTGAAATATTTACTTGTTACTTAAAAAGTTTTTCATTTGTTATTTACTATTTATTTTTGATCGTGAATCTACTGAAATTTATTGATATAGAATTGTAGAACAGGTACAACGTGATTCTAAAAAAGGTAACGAAAAGCCACTAGTAAGGGCTAGTAAACCTTATGCAAAACGTCCTAGTTCCTTACCAGCGCAAACATAGTTACGACATACAGTGTATCAAACAATTGTCCGTACAGTAATTATTTGGTCAAAATAATTTTTCATTTAAAGGTTTATAACTTTTTTATACGTCAATCAAAAACGCTGAAATTTTGACCAATTATAACCCATATATTGAAGCTGCATTGGTAACATTTTGTGCGATATCGAATAAGTTTTCTGAAAGTTATAGAACTTTTAGTAAAACTTATAAGGTTTTTGAACACATTTTTAAAACATCATATCTCAATATGTACTTGGTGAAATTTTTTCATTTTTTTTTTGTGTTACAGCTTATACCTAAGGCTTTCATATGCAGCTTCGTTTAAGGTTTTATATTCACTACAAAAAATATGAAAAATCTGTATATGTTCAGAGTGTCATTTGGAAATTTATCATATTTTGATCAATAAAAGTGCCAAGTGTTTTCAACTTTTTTAAACTCTCTGAATGTAATATTTTTATACAGGACCTACTAAACTACATATGAAGAGTAGGTCCTATGGATTTTTCGTTCAGTTAATGCACTTTTATTGGTGGAAAACGTTTGGCAGATTATATGTGCAAAATATGGTAAATTTTTAAACATCGTCAACTACATAAGCACATTTTTAATATTTTTTGTAGTGAATATAAAACCCCAAACATAGCTGCATATGAAAGCCTTAGGTATAAGATGTAACACAAAAAAAATTAAAAAAAATTTCATCGAGTGCATATTGAGATATAATGTTTTAAAAATGTGTTCAAAAATCTTATAAGTTTTACTAAAAGTTCTATAACTTTCAGAAAACTTATTCGATCTCGTTCAAAATTTGACTAATGGAGCTTTAATATATGATTCATGATTAATCAAATTTTCAGCGTATTTGATTGACGCATAAAAAAAGTTATAAACATTAGAATGAAAAATTATTTTGACAAAAAATTGCTGTACGGACAATTGTTTGATACACTGTAGCTGTCATACATTGATAAATAATAAAGAAAAGTGTGAAGTATTTGCAAATATTTTGCGGAACGGAAAGACGTAAAGCGAAACAATCCGATCCACAAACATTTACGAGTGGGACATCACATTATGCACTTGTTGCGGCCATGACTTGCACCAAGGGAATCAATGTCCACATTGTGAAACCATTTTCACAAAGACCACGTTCAATTTATTTTATTACACCATTCTCAGATAGTTGTTGGCATTACCCCGCTTGCGTGCAAACATTTACCATCCCGCACCTACCCTTCAGTTGAATTCTCGCAATTTCTCGGAGTCAGAGCAGAGCAGTGGGTGACGTTTGGAGAGGAAAGCTTACGCGATGATTCAAAGTCCCTCAAGTGTGATGTGAGAATAAGTGCAACAGCTAGCAGCGACTCGTTGACGGAACCATTTAGCTGATGCGCAATTTTTTCATGCCATACTATGGGTTATTGCACCGTCGTCCGTCGTACTCACTATTGCATACGGGCTAGTTGTGCATTCTAACAAGACTGCATCAGGACAGTAGGATCAAGTTACGTCTCGTCGTAGGGCATGATTAGAATATAATCGACGCAATTGTGTGATTCGTTCACCGGCGACACATAATGCTCAATCGAGCACCAGCCAGCAGATTAGAATTCCCGGCGATTAAGACAGTTCCTTGTTCACCGTTTAGGACTGAGAGCATCTAGCTTTGTCCGTCCGGACTAAATCGTGATGAATGTTTCGCCTTGAATGTCTGATTACTTAACTGCCATTGTTCTAATCCGGAGTTGATCGTCGTGCTCTCCAGTAGGGCAAACATCGCTCGAGAGTAACTGGAAGCCAAACGCTCTCCACTGACTGTAGAGCAACGACAATCATCACGATAGCATACTACACTTCAGTAGGAAATCCCCTTTTACCAGCTCGCGTAGAGCCGACAAATATGTGTCAGGGCCATTTGCCATTTGAACGAACAAGGCAATTTGTTGGCAAAAGTTGTGCTTATTTCCTACCGCGTGATCCACTTGAGTGGTTGATGTACCTATTACTATCACAATCACCCAACGAAGACGCCGCCGCCGGATATCGGCCAGATTCGTGCAGTTGAATCTAGATCGGCGTGCCTCCCGTCCCACTCCGATGCCAACAACAACGACAGCAACCTACAATACTTGAAAACTAGTCAGCAGCGCCCAGTGAGAGTAGTAGTACTCGTCACAGACAGGAAAAATTATGACCTTGTAACGTGTGCGATTTCCTTGTTCATGGTGATAGAACGCCGCACACTCGAGCCTCGCTCGAACCCGTAATTTTGCAATGAAGGCAGGCGCCCTAGAAATAGAAAGCATCACGACTAGTCCTCTAACCATGATCATCATCGTCATTGCAACCGGGCAAAAGTAAACAACATCACCTTTTAATTTGAGTGCAATCGGCGCTGCTGCTATCCTGTATAGTAGAAGCACTTTTTAACACTGTTGAACGATCTACCAGCGACCGGTAAATACAGGAAAACACATTGCATAACTATTTGCACCGTTCTGATTGACGGGATGCACTTTGTGGCTCGGGATAGATCATCCATTGGCAGGGCGACGTTCTAGATTTAACCGGTTGTTTCCTGGTTTGAAACTGGTTGCAAACTAAGAGCGAGGGAACTGATCTGGACGCCACGTGATTAGAAACGGGGATGATGCGATTAGAATCATGATTTATCCTCTCCTCTTCTTGGCGTAACGTCCTCACTGGGACAAAGCCTGCTTCTCAGCTTAGTGTTCAATGAGCACTTCCACAGTTTTTAACTGAGAGCTTCCTCTGCCAACGACCATTTTGCATGTGTATATCGTGTGGCAGGCACGAAGATACTCTATGCCCAAGGAAGTCAAGGAAATTTCCTTTACGAAAAGATCCTGGACCGACCGGGAATCGAACCCGTCACCCTCAGCATGATCATGCTGAATACCCGTGCGTTTACCGCCTCGGCTATATGGGCCCTCATGATTTATACTTGTTTTGAATAAATTATCTAACTGAGGTAAAATAGTATTAACTGGTGTTTAGGTATTGATTTTAAAGATTTCAACTTAGGAATCTTCAACTCTGAGGGTTTTTGCAGGCGTTTCTTTTAAAAAATTTCCAAGAGAACCTCCAGAAAATCATTCAGAGGTACCTCCGAGGATTCTCCAGGTATTGCTTTGAGATTTTTCATTGAAAGTTCCCTTGAGATTTCTCCAGGAATTCGGTCACCAATTCGTTAAATAAAATTTTCAGGGTTATTCCATGGTATTATTTTAATGTAATTTCTTGCGATTTCTCTAGAGCTTATTTTTGTTTTCCCCTAGGGACTACGACGACAACACTTTTGAGATTCTTCTAGATAATGTTGTACGATGCCCCTTTGATTATCTCTTGAAATTTCATGATAAGTTTTTGTTTGGATACCTGAAAGAGTAACTGATCCTTGGGATTTCTCCAGAAGCCCATTTTGGGATTTCTTTAAATGCATCCTAAGGTTTAATTCATTCTGGGTTAAATCCATGAAATTCTTTTGAAATTCCTTAACGAATTCCTTTAGAGATTCTTCCAGATGTTTCTTTTGAATTTGTTCGATGAGTTCCTCCGGAGTACTTTATTAGTTCTACCGAGATTTTGGTTTCTGAAATGTTTTACGATAAATGAATAGAACATTACTAATGTGCGATAAAATTGAATATGAAATTGAGATACATACACAAAATAATAATAGGGCCCTATATTATCCTAATGGATACCAAAATCTGATCCCAGGATGGCGCGGTTGTTTGCCAGTTTAAAGCCCGAGCTCTACAAATGCCCTTATAATGATTAGGCACATATTTACAAGTTAAGAATGCGTGAAATCCTGCAAAACATGATTATAGAGAAAACACTATAAATTTCCAACAATTTCTATTTACGATTCCGCATCCGCGTAACGAAAGTGTATTTGGCATGCAAAATTGAAGTTTGTTTTCAACAACACGGTTAAAAATATGAAACCGTAAAATTCTAAATGGTAGCCCGCGAAATTTAAGAAATTTTGTCTCGAATTCCCATTATCCTCATAAATAACTTTTTTCCTCATAACCTAAAATTCAAGTAAACAATATAAAGGCATAAAAATCGTTCGAAAAATGTCTTCTGGGGTTCTCCCCCAAGTTCTTCCTCCCAAAAGTTTTCTGGGATTCTAGCAGAAGTTCCTTGTGAGATTGTTCAAGATGCTCCTTCTGACATTTTTTTATGAAAATCTTCTGGAATAGCGATTCGAAGACGGTGAGGACAAAGCCTCACCTCTGGGTTTCATCCAGAAATTTGTCCAGGAGGGTCTTCTGGGATTCCTCCAAGAGTTCCTTCTGAGAATTCAGTAGAAGATTTTTTTGGAGTTCCAGCAGAAATTCTATTTAGAGCAAATCTATAAATACGTTCTGGAAGTCTTGCAAAAGCTTCTACTGAATTTTCTCCAGGTTTCCTACTTGGTATACTCCAAGAGTTCCTTCGCGAAACGTCCAGGAGTTCCTTCTGGAAATTCTCTAGGACTCCCTTCAAGAAATCTTTCAGGAGTTCTTTCTGGGCATCCTTCTGTTGTTTCTTTTGGTAATCTTCCAGGATTTCTTTCTATGAATCCTCCAGGAGGTCTGTTTGGGATACCTCCTGGAGTTACTTATAGGAATTATCCAGGTGTTTTTTTAGGAATCCTCCAGGAGCTTCTTCTAAAAAATGGTCAAAAGTTTCCTCTGATAATCATCCAGGAGTTTCTCTCCTCGCTCAATCGCTAGATTGAATTCATGGATTAATCCCCAGTATTCATTCTCAAAGAAATCCCAGACTTAACTCTTGCAGGTAGTTTTAAATGTATTTCTGAAAAAAAATCCTGGATAAATCCCCAGGAATTCGTAAACCAATATGGAGGAACCAGTTGGCAACCAGTTTGCTAAACGTCTTGTGGAGGCTAATTGATCGCATGAAATAAATGAGGTTAAAACCTATACAGCTACGGCACCCCGCATACTGTGCACCGAAGACTCACAAGGGAGGTCGCCCATTGAGGCTGGCCGTAGCGTTCATGACAATATCAATGTACGAACCTTCGAAATATGTAGGCACGATCCTGCAAAGTTCGATACAGAGCAAGTACAATGTACTGGACTCGTTCCCTTTCTGCGAGTACATCAACCATGTACAGCTTGCCCCAGATTATGGTTTGGTATTCCTTGATACGGTTTCGCTGTTCATTTGCATCCCAAGGGAGTAAGTGATGCAAAAGTCATTTCGCACTGGGACGAAATCAAAGAGATCACGAACATCAACCTAGATTTGTTCCTGGAGATGTCGAAGTTCTGCATAAATTGCAGTTACCTCCAATTCAAAGGGCAATCGTATCAATAGGTGTTCTGAACAGCGATGGGCAATCCACGCCCATAATAGCAGATCTGCTGATGGAAACCTTGCTCAATTCAGTTACCTAGAAGATCAAGTTCCCTGTCTCAGTGATCAAGTGATGCCTAAAGACGAAATAGAAACTGTAAAAACACTTCCCTCCAGTACCACCAGAAAATACAGTTCACCGTGGAGGTTGAAAAGGAGGTGGAAAGCTACCATATCTGTACTTGTTGTTAGTCAGGCAATCAGACCAAACAATAATAAAAACAGAATAATAAGCCAAACCCATAGCGTCAGGCAGATTACTGCCTGTCGGCCCACAGAATGACACATAAGATTAACGTAGCCAAGAATCTCATAAAACAAGTAACGATATTCTCCACCAACGTCGACGAAGCCGCAGCAAAGAAGATCACCCACACGCAGCTACGACAGAACGACTACCCAAAACCACTAATCTACTGCCTCATTAATCGACGTCGATAGAACTAACCCGTCGTAGCACCACCCATGGATTATAAAAAACACTAAACAGTTTTGATCAGTCGTCAACACTGACCCGCACGATCCAACAGACACTTCGACATTCGACTTGCCTGAAGTAGTGACATGTTCACAACATCAGAAAACTGTAAGATCGGTCATAACAGAAGTGAAGGATAAACTGGAGGCCAATCAACGATCGAGCGGCATATACAAAATACCGTGTGCAGACTGTGGATCATTCTATGTAAGTATGCCATCGTGCCGGCTAAAAGATCGCGTGTCTGGCCATCGATCGACAATCAACAAATTAAAAGAACTACGAGAGGCAGAGAATGACGAGATGGACCAGGAGATCATGGGACTGAGGGAGAAAACGGCGCTGCTAGTCCACTGCGTCATCAACAATCACCAATTTCTATTAAATAGGGTAGACGTATTGGATTCAAGCCATTAAAAAAACAAATTTTAGCGATATTAGAGTCATGTTACATCCTAATCACACAACACACTGCCAATAAGCGAACCGACATCGATAACCTGAGCAACAATTACGCTGGGGTATTACAAACAGTCAGTACAATACAACACACTATACATAGACGAGTAGTAGAATAGGCGCACAATAGAATTCATCACTATAACAAGACACAGACAGAATCGGAATTTGGCGCGAAAGTAACATCGGCAAGAGCAAGAACGTAGGAGGTAAAACAAACCCAATAGAAGTAAATCGATGAATTAAAAAACAAGAACTACGGCATTTTAGAAATGGAAAAACTTTCAAAAATCTACCGGTAAAAACTCGGTAATTTTATGTGCCTGTAGGAATTGTATGGTATGGTCAATAATATACAGGGGATAGACAAAATGATCGGGACAGGCAAAATTTTTATTTTTCAAAAAATGTTCAACTAGTTGTAACTTTTCGAAACGTGCATCAAATATTCTCAAATTTTCACTGTAAACTAGTCAACTAGTTGTGTATCAGTGGACAAAATTTGGAAAAGATCGGGATATTCTGCACGAAGTTATAAAGATTCTAGAAAAAGGTAAAATTATCCGATAACCAACTTTGAGCTGTTATATCTCCGGATTCAATGAACCGAATGCAATGAAATTTTGACTATTTATGACTTATATAATGAGCTTTCTAAAATTTTTGGCACAATTTAAAATTCTCAACACGGAAGAAAATTATTACGATTAGTTTATTTTTCTAATAAAACACCAAATTTTCTAAAACTTCAACATCGTTTCAAAATTCAAGATGCTAATTATAGTTCATTTAAATTCCCTCTAGTTGTTCTGAATATAAATATGTTTTAAAAGAAAGTAACAACATAGCCTTCAATTAATAGAAAAAGTATTGGGATGCATATTAAAAATAGATCAATTTGCTAAAAAATCATAAAATAAATAAAATCGCTATAACTTTTTCTCTTGTTGATAATTTAAAGTTTTATCAAACGTTTTTCAAAGCTCATTATATAAGTCATAAATGGTCAAAATTTCATTGCATTCGGTTCATTGAATCCGGAGATACAACAGCTCAAAGTTGGCTATCGAATAATTTTATCTTTTTCTAGAACTTTTATTACTTCGTGAAAAATTGCCCGATTTTTTCCAAATTTTGCCCACTGATACACAACTAGTTGATCAACTTACAGTAAAAATTTGAGAATATTTGATGCATTTTTCGAAAAGTTACAGCTAGTTGAACATTTTTTGAAAAGTTAAAATTTTACCTGTCCCGATCATTTTGTCTATCCCCTATACATATCTTGCATCCTTCCCCTCGCAAACATCAGTGATATGACGAAGTTGTCTGTGCTGTGCCCGATAGATGCGCATGGTATCTGTTATTAAGGATAGACTTGTTAGAATCCCAATATGGCCGCCACAATGGCCGACTTTGGCACCTACTCGCGATTTTGAGGGCACAAATCTCTTCGTAAACAAAACCAGCACACCTGAGCTTCTTATTTTAAGCTTATTACAAGTGAGCAGGAACAGAATAATAAAATGCATTGTTGTTTGAATCTTGCTTCTTGAGATTTGTGCGTCTGAAGTTTTGATGCACTGTTGAACCGGGATTTCAAGACGTTTGTCCTTAAGTGGTATATTTTCGTTTCGTGTGGTGTTGCTCCATTGAGTAGTAAGTTTCCTTTATCGTAAGGTCTTGTATTTATTACGCCAAGTGATTCATCAGTAGTTTGCAAAGATGGCTTGAAACAGATTTTTTTTTGTAACTTACGTAATATTCACAAGAACTTTTGGAGAGATTTTCAACACCAATTCTTGGATCAACCCTTAGCTAGAATTACTGAAGCGAACCGCAGCAGACATTTTTGAAGAATCACATTGTGTACTTTCTAGAGTAATTGACGCATGGAATTAATGAAAGAATACCCAGTTGGAATTTTTGAAGAAATTGTCGGAAGGAACATCACTAAACATCTAAAAAAAAAAGCCGAAATAAATCGAAACAAAAAGCTCGATTTTCCAAGAGATTCGAGGTCAGTTTAATTAAGTCCGACCCAAGGTCCGACCTGTTGATGTTTTTAGGTTTTGTTGTTCCTTTAATTTCTAAGATTTTTTTGGATAAATTGAAAAATGTTTAAATAATCAATTGATCTGGAAAAACGTCTGTAGGAATTTTTGAATAGTTTTTGACCGTACTTCTAGGAAAAATCATAAAAATGTTAGGTAAACTCCTGGTAAACCCGCACAAAAAAAATCTCCTGCATACAGTGGGTGAAATAGCAGAAAAGCTGTGGAATAGGAAATTTCTACAATAAAATAAAAGCAAGTTTTTTTTTTATTCTTAATCCTTAACCTAATTTACAGCTCTATTGTCCACTACCGCACTACGTGAACGATTACAATTGACAACTGCACTTACACTTTGTACAGTGCAGATGTATTATATTCTACTATGTATAACGAACTGGTAGCCTTCTGGTTTCATTCTACTCTATTCGTAGTAGAATGAAAAGCACGAGGATGTGGATGGGTGACTACTGTTCCTTTTCCAGTCCAATTGGGGGACCATTATGAGTTGCAGTTCGCCGATGTGCTGGTGTCCGGGTCCGTTTGAGCCGTAGGCTCAGAAGAGATTCA
The DNA here is from genome assembly GCF_035046485.1 of Aedes albopictus. Taxonomy (NCBI): domain Eukaryota; kingdom Metazoa; phylum Arthropoda; class Insecta; order Diptera; family Culicidae; genus Aedes; species Aedes albopictus. The sequence continues at coordinate 511,629,331 of NC_085137.1, read as the reverse complement.
GTGTTAGCCGCTCTCGGGGGATAGAGCAAATGGCGGAGAATTACAAGTGCCGGGGCTGGAAATCAAACCCATGACTATTCGCATATGAAGCGAAGGTGTGACTAACTACGCCACAGGCCCCGGCATACAATTTGAACCGACACTTTTCGAAAGAATATCTGACATTCGTTTCTCGAATACTCCAAGTACCTAGATGTTCTCCTCGAGCATGGCCCAGATCTCATGAACGTAGAGGATCACCGATCTTATCAGCCATTCGTACATGGTACATTTGGTGCAGAAGTGAATCTTTCTTGTCCGCAGTTTCTGTTGGAGCCACGACTAGAGCCTTCGTATTTCAAGAGCTACATTGTAGTCAGTCGTTAGTATGGATAACAGGTAGACAAGTCCCTCTTCTATCTTGAAAGTATCTTCGTGGCACTACTTCACCTAGATGACCTTGGTGGCTTCGAGTTCCAGACAGACAGATTACAGATCGGCCACCGTTAAAATTGATTTCCTGATAATATCCATGTCGTCCCCGAAGCAGACTAGATGGCCGGATTTCGCGAAAACCGTACTTGGCTGTTATACCAGGCTCATCGCATGTTGCCTTCCGGAGTGATGTATAATAGTAGGCAAGTAGAACGGAGGTTACCCGCCACTTTTGAACGCTTTCATAGGTAGGGTCTGAGCCAATTTTATACTTAATAACTTAATTTAGGCACATGATTAGATACGCACAGTATCTAACCCTATACAAAAATTCAAATCAATTGGTATGAAATTGACTTAGTTATAGCGGCAAGTGCCCAAAATAGATACACCTGTCCAAATGGTGCAAGACCCTACACCGATTACACTAGTTTACAGCATTTTTGAACTCGGTAAGCTGATGATCATTTTTGGTGTAGAATCATGCCCTGAGTTCGAAAACACGAAGGAAAAAAAATACAGTAGAGCGGAATTTTTTTCGACTTTCCATACAAGGTTGATGATTTGAAATCGATTTTTGTTCTATTTTTGAGCAAAGTCGCTAACTTCATACATCTCATTCTCCGTAATCAATGCTCCGATTGAGCTGAATTTTTTACTGTGACTCGCCTACATATGATATGTCAAATAAACGTTGAGAAAGAATTTTTTAGTTGTTTTTTACTTATTGAAAAAAATACATTTCATCATAATTTTTTGGAAATTTCGCTAAAATTTAAGGACATTGTCCCTAAAACTTGCCAATATCTTGAATTTCATCAATCTGACGCAAAACCTGCATTCAGATGATCGAATGGTATTATATTCAGCTTTTAATTTATGGAAAAGGTTTAAAATTGATTGAACAAACAGCAAGATATTTGTATTTTAGTAAATTCCATAATTTAAAAAGTTGTAAAACTCAATATTGAGCTCAAACTCAAAAACTGTTCTACTTTCAATTTTTTGAAGCACGGTTTCGAAATCAGTGCTAAATTGTGCTTCAAAAATTTTGGTCGTTGACAGAAGTTCACGACTTTCGTTTTATTTGTAAACTAGTGTTATTGTTGCTTCGATTGTTCTGGTGAAATTCCATGTTTTTTTCCCGGAGGTTTTAAGTATACTTTTATTCTATTTTTATATTATTGTATTTTTATATTTGATACAAATTTGGCCAACATCTTCAGTACAAATCCCGCAATGCCTATAACAACCACCCTATTTTCTTTATTGTATATGTAGCTGAATTCTGTTTGTGTTTTTCGTAAGGTACATCTATACGATATCGTCTACGTATTACTGCAGCATATCTTACACATCGATATTCCATCGTCGTACACACCCATTCAAAATTCACACAATCACAACATATCGTTCCGTTTCATGATGTTTGTGTACGGTCGCCATCTCCCCGAGCGAACATAGTAACCAACCGACACACCTCCCAACCGTAGGCACCGAAAGCAAACCAATCAATTACAACTCTGGCTGGTCGGTTGGTAGCTAGGTATATTTGTACACACGCAAACGCAACATTCCATCGAAATCGCGCGGGAATGCAGCCAGCCAGCATGCACCGCGTGTAACTTCTCCTCTGGCTTTGGCCAACATAAATCTTTCACCGCGGAGGGGGAGCACACATTTCGCGCTATACCGCTATGTTTCATTTCACGTACATGAAAGATTCGAACTTTATCCCGAAGGGAGATGATACCCAGGGATGAAAATATAGTTTCCTTGTTGTGTGAATCGGGCGCCCGGAGAAGCAAAAATAAACAAAGAGATAGGCCCTTTCCTGTCGATCGAGTTCGTCCGTCCGCCCGCTCTCTGTCATTCAGATTCAGCTGCCGATCGGTCGTTCGCCTATAGGCTGCAGCGATCGATGAGTGGATGTTTCGTGTAAAAAGTAGAGCACTTCGTTTCGCATTGGAAAGCGAAAAGTTGACCGTTGAAAATGATTGCTGGTCGGTTCGGTTAATAATGATGAGGTGGAAAATGATAAGCTTCGATTTTGAGTAAAGGAATCATTGGTTTTGCTCCGAAGAAACCGTGCTTACCGAGCAGAAAATCGTGGGTATTATTATGATACCAAACGAGTATGTACGATAGGTCGATTCTAGTAGCATATGTTTGTCGTGAAACATAAACAAGCATGCGTTCGGTCACGTACACAGTAGAGAAGGAATTTCTGAAGCGATTAGTCATAGGAAGCAAAAACTTCTGGGCGCGAGAAGAATCGACCCGAGCAGGAAGCGATAACTATTGTGTAGCAGCAGCGTATGATATTCTTTCCCTATATCTCAATTTGGTTTTCTCAAGGTGTAACATTTTTAAAATTTTTGATTACATTTAATTCACACAATAAAACAAAGAATGTCATGAAATCCTATCAACTACCAATTACATAACGACGTCTTGATTCCTTCTTGTACAAGACAGTGAAGACGATCTTACAGTTGAGGTCGAAATACGTATCTTTCAAAGGATGCAAATTCTTAAGTGGAATTCAAAGGAACAGTACTTAACACGGTTTTCTTTTTACTTACAGTTATTATTGAAAATCGAGTTTTACATTAGCGGGATTCACTTAACAGCGTAAACTGATTAAACTGATTAAACGTCGCGATCACCAAGGCAATCTTTGAATATTTCATTCGCAAAATCATGAATTTCAAATACGCAGAAAATCAGGGCTTACGCAGAACTTTAATCTGTTTAGTGAGTTCCCCTATTATTTCAAAATAGGGAATCTATATCTATTTTCTATTTCTATATATATAAAAATGAGTTTGAAGTTCCTTTGAGGCAACAAAACTCAAGAACGGCTGAACCGATCAGCATGACTCTTGCACGGTTCGGTTCGTATTCTTGGTGGCTGTGTTTATATGTACAAAAAGTTACAAAAATGAACTGAGAAAGTAGAAATATTAACAAAATACTGAGATTTGTGCGAACTGGGTACAAAGTCAACATGACCGCAATAAAATCAATCTAGAGTGCTATGCTGCTATAACCTCAACAGCTGTCAAACCACCACATCTTGCAAGACAAAGTTTGCCGGGACAGCTAGTTTATATATAAAAATGAGTTTGAAGTTCCTTTGAGGCAACAAAACTCGCAAACGGATGAACCGATCGGCTTGATTTTTGCACGATTCGATTCATATTCACGGCGGCTGTGTTTATATGTAGAAAAAGTTACCAACATTATCTAGAAAAGTATGAAAATAGTCAAGTTACTGATTTTTATGATCTGGGAAGGAATTCAACATGATCGAAATAAAACCAATCTAGAGGGCGGTGCTGCAATGACCTTGACAGTTGCCAAACCATCACAAGTGGGCAAGACAAAGTTTGCCGGGACAGCTAGTTTATTATAATTTCGATCATCTTGCATTGTAGTCAACCAATTTCAAATATTTTTGCATGTCTGAAAAGCTAAATGAAATATTTTTCGATCATCCGAACACAGTTTTTGCGTCAGATTGATAAAGGCCGTGTCATTTACGAGTTTAAGAGATGACCTCCATAAGGTCTTTTTTTTTACAACACGCTCGCGTCAGAATACCCATTTTTTCATTGCTATCTCTGTCGCTCTTCAAGAGGCCCCATTTAAAAATACCCATTTTCAAGTTGGGCGGCCCAACTTGAAAATGGGTATTTTTAAATGGGGCCTCTTGAAGAGCGACAGAGATAGCAATGAAAAAATGGGCATTCTGACGCGAGCGTGAATATTAGTAGAAAAGTTTCCGAATATGTAGTGTTTACTTTCTTCGAACATTAGCAAAACAAATTATTTTCCCGCGTTGCTAAAGATTCTTACCGAAAACTTGTGGTTTTGTGAGATGTTCCTCGGGTTTATTATTCAAAAAGCACGTTAAATGAAGAATCCTGATTCCGATAATCTTGCTAGAGGCACAATAGAAGGCATCCTACATAGATCTACAAAATAATTCTAGCAAGCCGACGTTTCCGATAAGATGCTGGTAATTCCATGTAGATATAGCGTTACAAGGATTTTTCCAGAAATTTCATCAGGGTTTCATTCTGGAATTTTTAGAGATATCTCTTGGAATGCCTCCCAGAATTTTTCACACAATTCCTTCCAAATATATATTCATTTTTTGAATTCCTCCCAGGCGTTTTTCAAAGATCCGAACAATTCTTTACGGGATTCTTTGTTGAAAATCTTCCAGATTTCTTGCATTCCGACCGACTTTTACTGGAGTTTTTCTGTCCAGAATTCTTCCAAAGGCCTTTTCGGTACATATTACTCCCAGAGTTCCTCCTGCGTTTTTGCCCTTAAAAAATTTCGTGGGATTTCTTCTTGTAATTTATCCTGAGATCACCACATAAAAAAAATGTAATTTTATTGTTAATGTAACGTGAACCGGTTAGCATAGCCATTCTTAGGGTCAAGGAAATTTTACAACAAAAAGAAAGAAAACAAAACTTAGGACAGTTAAGCAAGTGAATTACATCACTATCAAAACCTTAATCTTAAATCATAGAGCGTTCAAAGGCAAGGATGGAAATCTAGTGATCATGATAGGATCCCAAATGTGTCGCGGTTGGAGGGCATCGCGCGATCATAGCAACAACGATAGAATTTTGTCGTCAAGCATTCATAACAACCATGCTCCGCGAATAATGAATCGCTCGGCATGTGCGGCCGCGATGCGATCGTTATCATGAAGTCGAAATGATAAATTTCGATTTTCGATCACTTTTTGTGCATTCTTATTGCAGAAGCTTCATGATCTGCATATGAATGTAATATTCCAGATCATGAATTTTGGTTCCGGGTGCAAAAGTGGCCATAATCTTGATGAATAAAGTTTATCGCGACTTGTAACATGATCCGATAACGATAGATCCCGCGATAAAGCGTGCATCAGATGTTTGATTGCTCTGTGATACGAGCACAGCGCGAGGGTGTCGCATCATGCTACCGCAAGAGCAACGGCTATATTTGATTGCTCGTATGGTGTATCATTTATCGTTAGAATTGATTTTCTTCCATCCTTGTTCAAAGCTGATCTGACAGCTGATACTGTTGATGCGTTTCTTGTGGCCAAAGGTAGCTGGTTCCAGCATTGTGTACTGTATACAAATAGGCTTTTTCCGCTGCTCGTTGTGTGATTCGGTATGACGAAAGATCGCGTCCGATCCATTTGGCCTCTCCTCAGATGCTGCATCTGGTAGCTGGGAAGCTGATTGTGTAGCCCTTTCCAAAGAAGACCGCAGATGCGATATTGATAATCAGCCTGAAGGTCACCTCCAAAGATAGTGCTTCGCAATGCAGCTTTCGAGTCGCGTCTTTCCAAGTTGTAGATGAAGCGTACTCTCTCTCTCTTCTTGGCATAACGTCCTCATTGGGACAAAGCCTGCTTCTCAGCTTAGTGTTCTATGAGCACTTCCACAGTTATTAACTGAGAGCTTTCTCTGCCAATGACCATTTTGCATGCGTATATCGTGTGGCAGGCACGAAGATACTCTATGCCCAAGGAAGTCAAGGAAATTTCCTTTACGAAAAGATCCTGGACCGACCGGGAATCGAACCCGTCACCCTCAGCATGGTCATGCTGAATACCCGTGGGTTTACCGCCTCGGCTATATAGGCTAGATGAAGCGTACGGATGACTTGAATACCCTGTTTAGTTGCTCCTGCTGAGCTGCACTGAGGCCAGGGTAGTAGACTGAATCGCAGTACATAAAAATAGGTCCTATAAGGCGCTGTCCATAAACTACGTAGAATTTTTTCGGCCATCTCAGACCCCCCCCCCCCCTCTCCCCTCGTAGACTTTTGTTTATACAAAATTTTCGAAATTTGTATGGAGCGTAGACTCACGCAGAAAAAAGCATGGTAAAATCAAAAATATTTCAGGTAAACTCAAATAAATTGGCAACAAAAATAAAACTGTTTGGAGCAAATCGAACGTCACATTTGAAGCAAATTCAATCCATTTTTGAAACAAACATGCATCTTCTGACAGGTTATGTTAGAAACAAATGTAAAAATTTTTGTTTTTTTTTTTGTGGCAGGTCGGCCCTACGGAAATATTTGTTTTCCAATTAAATTTACAAAGTCATTTCCTTCTCTAGGAAAACCCACTTCCCGCGTGTCACTTTCAATGCCAACATCATGTAGATAACATACGCTCCCGAAATCAATGAGATTTCGTGGAAACTTTTGGTGAAATTTGACTTTTTTTGCAAGAGGAAATCTTGTTTGGTGCTGCAGCTGGAACTTGTGAGTTTTGTTTATGTTCTCGACGGCGGAACGGCTCTTCAATGGGTATTGTAGAAATCAATATGTACGTGAGTTAGTTTTAAAAATTAATATTTTAGTTTTAAATATTTTATCAGTTTACTGAATAAACATGAATATTTTTGTTTCAAACGAACGAAATTTGTCTCTGTAAATGGTAAAAACCATTCAAATGTCATTTTTGCCTAGACATTCGTTTAGCCGAATTGTACAATTTTTAGAATTCCATAATAAAAAATTATCAAATTTCGAAAAATATCCAACAAAGTCATTTTGTATGGTGATCTACATTATAGATCGACTTGTAAATTATAAATAAGATCGTTTTTGGAAGTGTTGCCATATTAATTTTGCATGCATCTCATATAAATATGTCATAATATTTTAAATGTTTCTCAATTGAGATTTGATGTAGTTATTTTTATCGGAAGTGTTTCAAAAGAATGTACATAACGAGAAACCCGATGTTGCCACCATTGATGGATTAGATGATAACAGCGATTTGACAAAGGCTTTCAGCATGGAAGAATTAGAATCTGCCTTAGTTCAGGCAGAAAATAACGCGCCAGGAATTGATGATATCAAGTTTGCTTTATTGAAAAACTTACCGGTAAATGCAAAACAACTTTTACTACAGCTATACAACGACTTTTTCAAACTGAACACTTGTCCCCAATCATGGTATGAAGTAAAAGTGCTCCCAATTTTGAAGCCGGGAAAAAATGCTACGGATCATAACTCTTATCGACCCATTTCACTTCTAGTATGTGATAGGAAAGCCTTTGAAAAAATGTTGCTAGTTCGTATGGAACATTGGGCGGAAAGGCATAATATTTTTTCAGCTACACAGTACGGCTTTAGACGAGCACGAGGCACACGTGATTGCTTAGCAAAATTTTCTACTGCTATTCAAGTAGCATTTGCCAAAAAAGAAAACCTGACTGCCGTGTTTTTAGATATTTCAGGAGCATTCGACTCCATTTGCATTGATATTTTATACCGCAAACTAATATCTGTAGGATTTCCCATTCAAATTAGCGATTTCTTATTCACGCTTCTGAAAACGAAACAAATGCACTTCATTGTTAACGGGCATACTAAAGTAACTCGTACAGGATACATTGGTGTCCCGCAAGGATCGTGCTTGTCCCCTCTTTTGTACAATGTATATGTTAAAGATATTGACTCCTGTATTCCCGATGACTGTGAGCTCGTACAGTTCGCCGACGATGCAATCATATGGATTTCTGAAAAAGATGATGAGATCGCTAGAACTCACATCCAACACACGATTCAAAATCTCGAAACATGGTCAATCTCAAATGGCTTATCCTTCTCCAGCAGCAAAACCGAACTGATGGTATTTTCTAAGAAACATAAAATTCCAGAGATGAAGATTTTGATGGATGGAATTGAGCTAAAGTTAGTTGAATCACACAAATACTTGGGAATTTGGTTTGATCGAAAGTGTCTATGGGGAGGTCAAATAAGAGAAATTGTTAGAAAATGTCAAAAAAGAATAAACTTCTTGAGAACGATTTGTAGTACCTGGTGGGGAGCCCATCCTTCCGACATGATTACTTTATATAAGACTACCATACTCTCTGTAATGGAATATGGTAGTATAACGTTCTGCAGTGCCGCTAAAACTCATATTTTGAAGCTGGAGCGCGTTCAATACAGAGCCATTCGAATATGCCTTGGAAGCATGATGTCTACGCACACTTTTTCTTTGGAAGTTATGGCTGGCATTAAACCTTTGATGTTAAGATTTGAAGAGTTAAATCTACGGTTTCTCGTAAAAAGCATCACTACGGACCACCAACTCAACAGTGACCTCGCTGTTCTTAAAAATTTGAAACCTGAACACCATCTTGCCGCGCTCTACAACTCTCTTACCGAAATGAACGTTCACACAAGTATACATACATGCACCACCAATTTTGAAATTGAAGATTTACTATTTGTTCCTCACATCGATCTATCCTTACACGAAGAGTTTCAAAACATTGCTGATTGTTGGCATGAACAATTAGCAGTTAACGCGTTCCGAAATAAAACAGAAAATGTGCCACTAGAAAATATATTCTTCACAGATGGTTCAAAATCTAATGACAATGTAGGTTTCGGATTATTCCACAAGACTATCAGGCGTAGCTACAAACTTGAACCTCCAGCATCAATATTTTGCGCAGAAGCTTTGGCAATTCAGCAAACGTGTCAAATAATAAATGATCTTCCCCAAGGATTCTATTTGATTTGCACCGACAGTATGAGTACTCTCAAAGCCCTATCTTCTTGTGTAGTTAACAAACATACAAACGTAATCGTCATTCAGATCAAACGTATTCTAAGAATGCTATACTCTCATGGATATGTTATAAAGTTTTTGTGGGTCCCGGCTCATTGTGGCATAAATGGCAATGAGTCCGCTGACGAGCTCGCAAAAGCGGGAGCATTAACAGGAGATCTCTTTGAGCGTCCCATCCACAATGAAGAATACCTACCCATGATCAAAAGTTACATACAAAATAAATGGCAACAAAAATGGACTGAAGATGACCTGGGCAGGTATTGCTACTCAATATTACCTAAAACAAAAGATAAACCTTGGTTTAGTCAACTCAACTTTAACCGGAACTTAATTAAAAATATGAGTAGATTAATTTCCAATCATTTCTGTCTCTCTTCCCATCTTTATCGAATAGGCGTCAAACAGTCAAACCTTTGTGACTGCGGAAATGGATATGAAGACTTCAACCATGTGTTGTGGGACTGTCAGAAATATAACGCCCATCGCAGGACAATGATGGATGAACTGCGAAAAGAAGGATTTCCGGCTCGAAGTTGCATCAGAGACATTTTGAGCAAAACGAACACCAAGTTTTTGATAATCATAAATAGTTTCATAAACAAAGCGAAAATTACGCTTTGATTGTCACTCAATTGTAAAAAAAACTCTTAAGAAGAAGTGTATTTTTTTTTAATATCTAATATTAATTATTATATAAGTTATTCGCTACTCGGCGCCGTTATGCTGTATTTGCTATTGTGCCTAATAAAAAAAATAAAATGGGATCATCCCGAAAAAAAAAAAAAAAAAAAAAAAGTGTTTCAAAAGAATCTAATGAAAGTTTCATGACCAAAGCAGGTTGAAATTTTGCGAAAAACAATGTTTTTAACAGAAAAAAATAACACAAACCATAAAAAAATCGCGTATTTAAGTATTGTTTTGATGAAATATGATGGTTTCACTTGCATAAATCACAGCGTTTACTACTATTACATCTTCTAATAGCTCCCAATATCTTCTACACTGTATTCTGGCTGAAATAATATACATTGGCCGGCTTATATTTCGAGAAATGGCACCGAAAGTATTCAAATTTCTAGCATGAACTACTTGTTTTATAATTTAGACATTCTTTTCAAATAAATCATGTTAAAAATGAATGTGGTTCACAACTAAGACTCATTTTTTTTTATTCTTCAATCACTTAACCTAATTTACAGCTCTATTGTCCACTTGGGCACTGCGTGAGCGATTCCAATTGGAAGCTGTACATACACTTTGTACAGCGCCTAAATTTACACTATTTCTAATTGTACTACATCGAACTGGTGGCCGTGGCGCTGCTTTCACTTTCTACCCTATCATGGTAGAATGATAAGCTCGGGGATGTTGATGTGTGGCTGTTGGTTGTTCCTGTTTCCAGTCCGATTGGGGGTCCATTATGGGTTGCCGTTTGCCGATGTCCAAGTATCCGGGTTCATTTGAGCCATGGGCTCAGAAGAGGGTCAGTGTCAGCTGCTCTCAGGGGGAAAGAGCAACTGACGAAAGTGCCGGGGCTGGGATCGAACCCATGACCATCTGCTTATGAAGCAAACGTGTAGCCACTACGCCACGGGCCCCGGCCCATAAGACTCATTTATAATATATTTCTTCAGATTGAATGAAATAAGCCAATTATTTAACCAAATCTTGCATTTTTGTATGAGCATCTGCTTTTGAATAAACAGGGTACACAAAATCTGACACTTCTTGCAGTTCTTTCACTTTGCAGTCTTCTAACTCATTTAGTAATGATGATTTACCTGGGCTTGTTAGGGGAATATCTGTAAATAAAAAGAAAATCGCGTTAAGTACTGTTCCTTTGAATTCCACTAAGAATTTGCATCCTTTGACAGATACGTATTTCGACCTCAACTGTAAGGTCGTCTTCAGTGTCTTGTACTTGACTCGACTATTTAGTAATGGTAGTATCAAACAGGTATACTCCACAGGAATTCGGGCACGCATTTATTTCAATGCAGAACTATTTATTTTAGCTTTTATCAATCCCATTATAAAGTTTAACCAACCAAAAACCAATATACTTATTTTTTTCATGACATTTTATGCAATAATTTGAACATTTCTGACAATAATTCTGTGCCATATTTTCAAAACTGCTAATCTAGCTTACGTTTGAGTGTTTACTGAAATCAGTTTTCCTAAATAAATTTGTTTATTGTCGCTTCTCCTTATCCAACATTTTTTTTTTCAACTCTGAGCGAATTTTCTCACTAATTCCATCATTTTTAGAGATAATATAGACATTTTGCAGAATTTGAGTTTTTTACCTAAAGTTGCCACATGACTCGAACTCTTGCCCCACAATTCGAACTTTTGCCCCACTATGTGTAAAATATGATTTTCAAATCTTTTTTTCAAAAAGTTATACATGCTAAGCATCTTCAAAATATACCTAGTTACGCCCCAAAATAAAATATCGAATTCGATTTCATTACAATTCGTTTCCATGCGTTGGAAGGACCATCTCATATTACAATTTTTTGATCAAAAACCAACATTTTATCATAACTTTTCGAAATGTTTATTAATTTTCATAATTTTTGGAGTGAAAGACTTTTTTCAAAAAGGCTTCGAACAACCTTGACACCCGAAAGAAATAATTTAAATTGAGCTCAAAAACTTCAAAAGAAACTCTTGCCCCACTCGAACTTTTGCCCCACTTTACTCTAAGGGTGCAAAGACCGTTGTCAAGCTTAGCGTATATGTCATGTGTTACCTACCTTAGCCAATGCAGTACTGGTACTGTATCCTTTTCTGTACCCAGACTGATTTGCAGCAATTAGCGGGTGTTTTGCTCCATTCAGGTACTCCGAAACTTGAAGCAGCAAGATCTTCTCGAGAATTTTTGAGACAGGTGGCAGCACACTAATTGGTCGAAAATCCTTCGGAGCAACTGGACCAAATTTCTTCGGTATCGGCGTAACTACTGCTTTCTTCCCGTCTGACGGGAATCGTTGAGCGTCAATAATTGCATTGCAAATATGCACCAACACAGGGGTATGATTGGACTTTCAGCTTGATAAGGGTGATTGGAATTATCACGGTCGCTACTTCTTGGACAGTCGTGTGGCGAAAGCCGAAAGCGTTAGGTCTAGGGTTGGCATGTTCAGTTGAAAGGGGCTCCTGTCTGCTAGACGTTTGGTTCGTAGGTATGGCTCGATTTCTTAGTTAGAGATGACCACCAGTGAAGAATCGATTCAGAGCGTTTACGTTTCTGAACGTAGTCACAAAATTGGGCATCACCTCTTGCTCGATTCGGATTCCGATTGGACAAGGCAAAATGAGTTTCTCCATGGAATATATCGCAGTTGCTGTCACAAAATTTCTCATAAGTTGCTCTCGGAATTACTCTTGACGATTGTCCTCGATTACTTCCGGTGTTCGTCACGGGACTTCCCCAGGAGATCTTCCAGGGATTTCTCCCGGAGTTGCTTCAGGAGTAATTCCTCAGATTTTTACTAGAGATCCTCTAAGGATTTCTCAAGAAGTTTTTCACAAATTGCCTGAAGGAGTTTTACCCAGGATTTCTTCCGAAGTTTTTCCTGCAATTTCTTTTAGAAATTTCCGTGAGCTTTTCTACAGAGTTTCGCTCTGGATTTCTACAGGAGCATTAGCCGGAATATTTCCTAAAGGTTCTCGCGGTTAAACTTGGAGTTTCTCCCGGAACTTCTCTTAGAAAATTCCTTCCGGTTTTGGTCCTGAGATTTTTTTTAATTTATTCCAGACTTTCTACCAGGATTTTTTTCGAAGTGCCTTTTGAGCAGGCTTCTCATCACAGTTGTTTCCAGGCTTTTCATCACAGTTGTTTACCGCATTTCTTAGAGTGATCTACGTAAACTATTTTTTCATAGATTTTCTCAGAATTATTCCGAGAGTTTTTCTTGAAATCCTTACTGAAAATAGTCACAAAATTCTGGATACTTTTCTTGGGATTTTTTTTATTAGTTTCTCCCGAAGTTCTTGCAGGGACTTTCTTGGAGTTCTTCATGGAATGTATCCAGGATTGGCTTACAAAATACATTGTAAGAAGTTCCTGGAGAAATATCGAAAGGAATCTTGAGCGAAACTCTGCAAAGACCCTTTGGAGAAATCATGACAGAAACTTTAAAAATAAAAACCCTGAGAAAAACTGGGACATCTCTGAAAAAAAAAGATCGGGGAAAATATTAAGAAAATTCAAGGAAAGGCTCTGAAGAGTAAGAGATACCGTAGGAGGAACAACGAGTAAAATCCTGCTAGGAAATCTAAAAGAAATATCGGAAAACTCTCCCTGGAAGAACTTTTGTAAGCAACTTGCAAAAATCCCGAGAGAAATTGTTGAAAGCTATGCCGGAGAACCACTAAGAGAAATTCCTGATGGATTTTGGAAAGATCTCCGCAAGAAACCTAGCGAGGAACTCTAAAATCATTTCGGGAACACTATGGAATAAAAATACCGAGAGGTACTCCAGCAGAGACCCTGTGAAAAACTCCTTTAGAAATTTTGAAAAAAAAAAACTGACAGAAAATCCAGAAAGAAACCTAAGAAATCCCGAAGGAACATCTAAAAAATGTCGGAAGGAACCATTTATTGGGAGACCTGGGGAAAGTCAGAAGAAAAAAACTCCGGCTAACCACCGAGAAAAATTTAAAAAAAAATAATAAATGCAAGGAAGGTATTCAAAGAATGAATTGCAATACAAATCCAAGGCCAAGGAGGAATCCCGGAACTAATTAAAGGAAAAGAAAATTTCAGAACGAATCCTGGATAGATTTAAAACCATTTTCCTTACAAATTTCTGAAAAAATATGTTCGAAAGAGTTTTTTAGAAGTATGGTGGGAATGGCCAAGATTATCGGTACCACCAGTTTTTATTGAAAATTGTTGTTATGCTAGTGTGTTTTCCATTGATTGTTCTTTGAAATCTCAACATTACTACAGCACAGAGAACAGACATCTAAGTATACAATAAAAACTTTGTTAGCCATTTAGCGGTCACATAGTCTGCAGAATTATGGACTGGCCTTCCTGAATGTTTATTTTTCTAGATTTTAGAGTGTTGGGATGTCATTCCTTAACAATAATGACAATGTCGCAACCTGCATTTGTTGCGACAATCTGTCTAATGTGACATATGTTTGTCCCAACTTGAACAGAATAGGATAAAGATCGTAAACGGTAAACACTGCAACGCTGTTAAAATCTACTACCAAACAGTTTCGACTTTGGTCAGTAATAATAGATTATTCACGAGTTGAAAAGCAAAGCAAATTTAACTTTTGTCAGTTACGATGAAGAGTTATCGCCGTGTCTTCTATGTTGCTTGTTTTATGCCTCTTTTGTCCGGTAATTCTCTTCACTGATCTCTTACAATTGATCCAAAACAACTCTGGAAAATAATATACTAATGTTCCTTAACCGATACATGTTTATAGCTAAAAAGTGCTTTGGAGATTTTAGCAATTTGGTGGAATTTCTTGGGGGGATCTAACTGTTAGTATATTAGTATTTAATCATCACAATAAAACAATAGCATGAAACGAGCTCACCAATTTATGTGGATCCATCTGATTGTACACACAGAATTCACTAATTCTTTAATTAAAAACTTCGACAAGAAAAGAAATTAGATTCTCTGTTAGGTAATGAATACGTCAAGCTAATTACCTTCAAAAAATTAACTGAATTGGTTGAAACCCGAGCAGAAAGGAATAACAACAGCGTTTTTGGGCAAAATAACTGAATAATAGAATCGATTATTTTTAAGTTATTAACCTAACATGTTATGTTAGAAACTTGTCTGTCATGAGTGAATCAAAATTTAACCATCGCGCAACAATAATGATAATGTCGCAACCTGTATTTGTTGCCACAAGCCACCTAATGCGACATAAGTTTGTCCTAACTTGAAAATAATAGGATAAACATCGTACACCAAGAGTAAAGAGATTTTTAAGCCTTGCATTGCGATTTTCGAACGCTAATTTCGAGTCGGTAAACACTGCAACTCTGGTGAAGCTCCATCATCAAACAGTTTTGACTTTGGATTAGTAATTTTTGTTTATTCACGAGTTGAAAAGTTCGCAACAAATTCAGTTTCCGTTTTGTCTGCAACCAAAAATTTCGAGGTCATGTCATTTTCTGTTACCGGTAGGGATAAAGAGTAATCGTTGCGCCTTCTTTGTTGCTTGTTGTGTGCCTCTTTTGTCTGACAATTCTCTTCACTGCTGGAGAACCATTTTAATAACTTGTTTTGTTAGTTTCAATAATAACTTAATAACAGTGAATTTGGGAAAATATTTCAACAACGTTTTTAACTCATTCTAAAAGGTTAGAGTTGGTTCACTACAACGCAAGATAATTGAACTTTAGTAATTTCTATATTTTCAAATAATGTGACTTCCATTCTACAAAGATTCCTGGGCTTCGTGGCCGTGCGGCTTGCAGCGTCAGTCCTCTGCGCGTTTCGTAAGCGTCGGAGTGTGGGTTCGATTCCCGCTCCAGTCGGGGAAAACTTTTCGTCAAACGGAAAATTTTCCACTGGGCCGCTGGGTGTTATGTATGTTGTCCGTTGTCTAATGTTAGTACTTGTTCAGTCTGTACAACCTCTGGTTGAAGACGATGTAGTGTCTTTTAAAAAAAAATGCTAGAATTTCTCCTGAGCTTCCTCTGATGATTCCTTCAGGACTTTCACCATCAATTTCTGCAATATTTTTCATAAAATTCCTCCATCGATTTATCTTAGGATTCCATCAGAAATTACTTCTGTGTTTATCAAGGGATTTCTTTGAAGTTTTTTTTTTCAGGAATTTGCCCTATTATTCTACCAGAAATTCGTCGACAGATTTCGTCATAAACTTTTCCATAAATAGATCCGAAAAATCTTCCAGAAATTTCCAGAGCTCTTCTACGGAATCTTTCACGGATTTTCAAAGACTCCTCTAGAAATTCCTCCAGAAATCTGCATAGAATCCCTTCAAGGATTTCTTCAGAATTTCCTGTGATGATTTATTTGTCCCCCATCTTAAGATTTCTCTGAAAATTTCTTTGTGTATTTCACCAGGAGTCTCCAAGATTTTTCCAAAAGATTCTTGCAAGAATTCCAATAATTTCTCAGAAGAATTACTTTTGGAATCTCTAAGAAATTTGCGCCAGGAGTTTTTTAAGACTCCTCCAGGGTTTTATCGAAGGGTTCCTCCAGAATTTTCAAGTTTTTTTACGGAATACTATTTAAGGAGTTCTTCAGAGGATGCGTTCAAAAATTTTCTTCTCAACTATACAAAAATGCAACAAAACAAAGGGACAGGTCATAATAGTCGAATTGATGCTTTGATTTCAAAATTTGTTACTGTTATGTATTGTTGATAAGTTGATCAATAGTACAAACATAACAAAACTTGTTATTGAAAAGTAATTTAGTGAATGTATATCAATAGCTTGATTATAACAAAATGAGATTGTCCAACAAAATTTGTTATGGAAATGCTATGCTTTGATGATTAAATAATAACAAAAGATGTAAAAACAGGTTATGTGATTTCGTAGTTATTACCCAGTAAACATGTTGGTCCGCATGAATTTTAATATATTTCACACTATAAGAACCAACTCAATCGCATAAGGTGCACAAAACTGCTATATGCGTACCAAAGTGGAGGGAGGCCATATGCACACTTCTGACGACTTTTCTCAACGACTCTGTGCTCGATAATACGATGATACATTTTTAGTAATATAATAAAAAAGCAAAATAAACACCATCTGGCCTCGAACATACAACCCTGAGATTCAGACTTCGAACTCTTACCACTGCTCTAGCAACTTACTTATAGAAGGTGTTAGAATATTCGCCTTTTTGTTCTTCCGTTTAACGCAGCTTGATAAATGAAGTTCGAGCGGAAATTTTTACAAGTATTTGCGATTTGGTGCCTTTCTATTCTGACCTGATATAGGGTATGTGTGCCATCAGTAATCTAACGCTCCCATATTCATCCTATTCGAAAACAAGCGATTACGGCACTGGTGGATTCCGTTCTTTTTGATTTCATACGTGCACACTTTCAACAAAAAATACAAAAATAAGAAACAAAACTGTGGACTCCGTGGCCGTGCGGTTAGCGGCGTCAGTCGTCTAGGCGTTTCGTAAGCCTCGGAGTGCGGGTTCGATTCCCGCTCCAGTCGGTGAAAACTTTTCGTCAAACGGAAAATTCTCCATTAGGCCACTGGGTGTTATGTGTGATGTCCGTTGTCTCGTGTATGTGTAATGTTTAGTCTGTGCAGCCTCTGGCTGAAGACGGTGTAGTGTCTTTCTTTTTTTAAACAAACAACGCTTCAACCCTTTGTTTTTCGTAAGGATGAAAGCCATATGCTTAAGAAGGGAACCAGTACCCTATGATCTGTCAGTTGGATCATCTTTTTTGTGGGTTTGTGCGTTAGTTCAAAACAAACCCCCGTGAATCGAACGCGTAATCGACGACGTCGCGAAAAAAAGTGTTGTGTTTTGGCCATATCATTCAGTGGTTTGTGTTCCGTCTCGGCCAGGGATATCAGCATTACGGCCATCACAAAATTACACCCGGAGAATCGGATTGAAAGAGTTCTTTCTCGCTGGTTGTTGGCGCTGGGTGCCGGGAGTGATAAAAAGCAAGTGTGTGTAATTCAGTGTGGAATATTGGTAAGGGAATCCAGGACAGCTGGCTGATTATGGGTTACCGGTCCGGGAGTGAATTTAACGGCACCCTGGCCAAGCTGGGTATTTCACACAAGCGGCGGGCGGTGCTGTTGACCGAGAAGGTGATCGTGACGTCCTAAAATTCAGTCAGCAATGTGAGTTTTCGGGGGTGAGTATTTGAACCGATTAGAAGATAATTTTTAATTAATTGCTGCAGGCATCATTTCCTGTTGTTCGATGCAGCAGAGATATGTTTTCGGACGTTGATTTATTTCAAGTATTTTTGTACTTGGTGCAATAATTAATTGACAACTTATTGCGAATTTGGATGGCGCTTTTAATGAATTGATATCTACAAAGCCGATTAATCGTTAGTGAATCGTAATCACGATTTACATACAATTTGTATTGCCATTCTTGTGGCACAATTTTGATATTTTGTGCGATTATGACACTTAATGAAACTAAATGCGATTTTGAACACACCTGCTTATACGATGCATGGTTTACTGGGTAATTTGCTATTCTCCTCTGCTCGGGAAGACATCAGAGAAATTGCGGTGGGCGTAAAGTGGGTGGCACCGTGTATAACGAATCCTGACTGTATTATTGCCATGTATGTATATCCAGTCTAAATTAAGTTAAGGGGGCATCCATTAAGTACGTCACGCTCAGAGGGGAGGGGGGGTTCTGGAAAGTGTGACAAGCAATGCATAAGGTATACGAAAAACCCGTACGAGTCGAAAATTCCCAAATTTAGCGTGACGTACTAAATGGATGCCCCCTAAGGACAAACGTCTTGAAATCCCGCTTCAACAGTGCATCAGAACTTCAAACGCGCAAATCTCAAAAAGCACGCTTCACACAACAGTGCATTTCATTCTTCTGTTCTTGCTCACTCGTAATAAGCTTAAAATAAGAAGATCAGGTGCGCTGGTTTTGTTTACGAAGATATTTGTGCCCTCAAAATCGTGAGTAGGTACCAAAGTCGGCCATTGTGGTGGCCATTTTGGGATTCTAACAAGTCTGTCCTTAAGCTAAACTTATTGATTCTAAAAATTCTTCTTATTTCCTTCACGTCTTGTTTCTCACGTTATCACGTTATGGTAAAGCAGTAATAACACAAAAATCTCACCGATAGGACACAAATGTTTTCTGATGAATTAGTCCTAGCACGCCAGGAATAACAGGATTAGCAATATCTAAAAGACTAAATCACGTTAATGTTTTACTTTTAACAGCAAAACTCCACTTCCAGTACTTCCAAAGTTATTTTTCCCTGCTCGGGACCGCCTGATCAATTGTGTAGGCCATTTCATTTTCTAATAATTCGGGGAGCTTGTATCTGAATTCAAAAGGCGGGGGCACATTGCGTAACGATTATTTATGTCTCTGTTGTTGTTGTTTACAAAGAAGGTGCTGCTCGGCTCGCCTCCATCTGTTTCGGTTTCGGAAAGGGTCCCACAGCACAGTGGTTGAAATCGCGAAAAACACGATCGTGGGCATTTTGAGTGTGATAATGTGAAAATAATATAATGCGATGTTCTGCAAAGTTGTTACATATTTTAAGGAGCAACTTTTGATAACTTTTGTTTTTTGATAAATTTACCCAAAAGTTAGATGAAAAATCTATTTTCTACAAAAGCAAAGAAAACTAAATAGTGTCTTCGGCAAAGTTATAGATAATATCATGCAGAAAAATATTGCTGAAGAGACTTTTGCTCTATCTTTTGAAATGAGCGATATATAATAAATTTAGTATAAAAAACCCCTTAAAACCTTGAAAAGCCACTAAATGCTTTATATCTCTTCTGGATTAGGTTTTCGAGGCTTCCGATGTTCTGAAGACTTTTTTATTATGTTATTGTGCATCTTTTTTCTTAAGACAGTGTTGCCATATTTTCATTGTTTCTATGTGATTTTTTTAATTTTCCTATAAAAAATGACTGTTTTTCATAATGAGATATCTCGAAAAGTTGCAAAAAGTTGCAAAAAATTCAAAGCATGATGAAAAGTTGAATAAAATTGCTATCTTATACAGGTCAACTGATGAGTTGCTCTCTGTCTCTTCGATGCTTAAAATCTGTTTGAAAATTGTCACTTTCACACTTTTTAATGTTGAAATAAATACTTTTTCCATGTGATAATCTAAAAATTGTGCTATACAATGTTCAGCAAAGTTGTTGCATATTTTTAGAACAAACTTTTGACAAAATTACTTTTTTCAAAAATTGCCTTAAAGTTAGATAAAAAAAAATATTTTGGTTCAAAAATGTGCTTTTTTTCTTTGAAAACGCATGTTATCAAGAGAAATATTCAAGATAACTTCTTGGTGTCTTCGACAAAATTGTGCATTTATTGAATACAAAAAAGTTCCTAAAACATTCCATGTCAAGGAAATCAAATATAAAAAAGTTAAGTGAAATTTTCATGTTTTTCTAAACTTTTAAGGGGTTTTTTCATAAAATCAGCTCTAAAATGGTCATTTTTGAAGATAGAGTCATGGTGTCTTCGACAAAGTTTTTCCATTAAACATTTAGAACAACTTTCCTGAAGACGCAATTTTGATTTGCGGATTCCTAAGAAAAATATTTTTTTATCTAACTTTAAGGCAATTTTTTTAAAAAAGTAATTTTGTCAAAAGTTTGCTCTAAAAATATGCAACAACTTTGCTGAACATTGTATAGCACAATTTTTAGATTATCACATGGAAAAAGTATTTATTTCAACATTAAAATGTGTGAAAGTGACAATTTTCAAACAGATTTTAAGCATTTAAGAGATAGAGAGCAACTCATCAGTTGACCTGTATAAGATAGCAATTTTATTCAACTTTTCATCATGTTTTGAATTTTTTGCAACTTTTCGAGATATCTCATTATTAAAAACAGTCATTTTTCATAGAAAAATTAAAAAATCACATAGAAACAATGAAAATATGGCAACACTGTCTTAAGAAAAAAGATGAACAATAACATAATGAAAAAGTCTTCAGAACATCGGAAGCCTCGAAAACCTAATCCAAAAGAGATATAAAGCATTTAGTGGCTTTTCAAGGTTTTAAGGGGTTTTTTATACTAAATTTATTATATATCGCTCATTTCAAAAGATAGAGCAAAAGTTTCTTCGGCAATATTTTCCTGCATGATATTATCTATAACTTTGCCGAAGACACCATTTAGTTTTCTTTGCTTTTGTAGAAAATAGATTTTTCATCTAACTTTTGGGTAAATTTATCAAAAATCAAAAGTTATCAAAAGTTGCTCCTTAAAATATGTAACAACTTTGCAGAACATCACATTATATTATTTTCACATTATCACACTCAAAATGCCCACGATCGTGTTTTTCGCGATTTCAACCACTGTGCACAGCGCGTTTTGGGTTTCCAGATCGACGCATTGTGTAGCGAAAGATGGGCTAGCTTCCCAACACAAGGTCTTTGACCAACGGTGGAATATGAGTAGGAGGCGAATGTAAACAAACGATGAATCATCATAACAAACGCACTGAATTGTAGGCGAATTCCGGTGTGGTAGTAAATGGTATAATAGGCTTCTAATATGTAGCAGCAAAACATGACTTGGAACAGAGTTGCAATTTGCAGAGTTATAAGGTGCACGTGGGATATTGCACACTTGAATGCAAAAGTCTGCTACATTAGTAGTGGTGATACACCTCAACTGCCTCAAATGCTCAATTTGCCAATTTGTGTACGCATTCTAATGGGCATGCGCCCCAAAAACATACTGTCTCAATGTATGCGAGATGAATTTCCTTCAAAATACCTCAATCACTGTTCATGGCGCTCATGGCTGACAACCGTGAAGAAAAATTACACGTGCTCGTCGGCTGATGTTCCGGGCAAGACCGACAGGCGCTACAAAAGTCACGTAGACGATGAGGTTCACCTTGATGTAGGTAGAGACTTTCAAATCTTATCAGTCTTTCGCTACCGGTTGTTATTCGAAGAATTTATGGCTGACTGTTTTGGAATTGTTTGAGCATTCTTTAGTTTTGTTTTATTTGAACGTGATTCACATGAATGTTCTAACACTTTGTTTACTAAATCAATTCAAATGGCGAAATTTTCCGAGAGCAATAAAATAATTTTGTTTAATCTCTTGTAGTCTTGGGAAGCTGCCTGTTATTCAAAGACAGATGACTGTATTTATGATACTCGTAGCCTGAGGTTTGGCTCATCTCGCAGCGTCTTTATTACATGATTTTCCCATTACGTACATCATCCACAGCAGAAGAGTATTCATCTCACGTTATACAGTTCTTTACATACATACATGCTGACCGGCGATCCCTCGGATCAAAGTTCCATTGCAACAATAAGTGCAACAAAGTGAACGTCTGCCCGCCCCAGCATCAGCAGCATCGTCATCGACATCGACGTCTCGTGTGAAAAAATGAAATTTAATCAATTCTCATTCACTCTCTCTTTTGTCGTGTGGTGATGCTGCAATTGCATCACCGTTTCTATCTATCACTCCAGGCACCAGGCAGCAACTATGCGCCACAGTAGTGGCCTTGGATAGGTGAAGGCAGCGATGATTATGACGAACTATGTACAGGGGATGGCCAAAATGTTTGGTATAGGCAACTTTTTTTCTCTCACTAAAAAAATCAACATGCTATAACTTTTCATAGAGTGCATCAAAAAATCTCAAATTTCGACTGTTTGTCAACCTATTATATGTGCATCATTGGTACAAATTTGGGCTCGATTGATTAATCTTTCGCAGAGTTAGAACCGTTCGAGTAAAACACCTTTTTTTAGACAACTCATTTTTGAGCTGTCATATCTCGGAACCCAGTGAACCTAATTGAATGAAATTTTGAACGTACACTAACAATGTGTAAATGCTTCACAAACCATTAAAACATAGGTACTTTTTAAACGTTGAAAAAAGTTATCATGCATTGACACTTTTTGGATTTTTCTCGAAAAAATGTATTTTTTTTACATCAATATTAATAAATTTTAGTGTTGATATCCAAAGATTTTCCACTTCTGTTCTCAAATTATCTCTAATCAGATATATTAGAGCCTATTTAGATTGAAGAAAGAACACATTTAATATTTTTTGTGTGGTATTGTAAATTTTACTTGATGATGATTAACCTGGGCTTGTTAGGGGAATATCTGTAAATAAAAAGAAAATTGGGTTGAGTACGGTTCCTTTGAATTCCACTAAGAATTTGCATCCTTTGACAGATACGTATTTCGACCTCAACTGTAAGGTCGTCTTCAGTGTCGTCTTCGAGTCAAGTACAAGACACTGAAGACGACCTTACAGTTGAGGTCGAAATACGTATCTGTCAAAGGATGCAAATTCTTAGTGGAATTCAAAGGAACCGTACTTAACCCGATTTTCTTTAAATTTTACTTATTTTTCTCTATATGGATAAAAAATTCAACCCGGTATAACTTAATTCGCCGTGAGAAAATATTACATTTTATAACGTCGTATTAAGTATCAATATATTGTTGATAAACGTTAAAAAATTCATTCAATTCGGTTTACTGGTTTCCGAGATATGACAGTTCAAAAAATAGTTGTCTAAAAAATAGTGTTTTACCCGAACGGTTCTAACTTCGCGAAAAATCAATCAATCGAGCCCAAATTTGTACCAATGATGCACATATAATAGGTTGACAAACAGTCAAAATTTGGGATTTTTTGATGCACTCTATGAAAAGTTACAGCATGTTGAATTTTTTTGTGGGAGAAAAAAAGTTGCCTATCCCAAACATTTTGGCCATCCCCTGTATTTCTAGTGAAGTGTGTATAGTATTGATTTCCGGGGTTCTGTCGTCTAACACTTTATTGCTCCATTGTGACGATGGGAAGCAGTCTCAGAGCAAATCTAGTTATCTCCTAATCTATAGATGCTTATTTTGATTAGGCTTAATTGACTTCATTGTTTTAAAACTGATAGCAAATGTGGATTCGGAATTCTAGTTACTTGATGGGTAGCATGTATTAAGTCTACCAAGTATGGTTTTAAAACAATATTTGCGGAATTGATTATTTTGAATTTGTTTTACCAACATCACACCAAGTTTTTTTTCAATTCAATTCACTCGATTTTATTACATTCACAAGTTCTCCACCAACAAGCCCAGCCCAACAGAATATTTGATAAACCTTAGGTGAAATTTCTTTGAAAAAATCTGAAAAATAAAACAACTAAGAATAATCCGTTTATTTTTAAAAGTTTACGTTTTTTTACTTTCTGGAAGTATTACTGGAAGAATGTATTTTTGAGTACGTGTTAGAATCCTGAAGGAAACACGAAGCAAAACCTTTTTTAAAAAGAAATTGTTGGTGAATTTTTTTTTTAAGATTATTTCGATAAGATGAAAATTGTAAATTTCCTATTTATTGATTTTTTTTTTTGTGAAATTCCTATTTTAAAAATATTTAGCGGAATAGTAAAAAAAAAAATGGAGGAATAGTAGGATTTGTTTCGGTAAGCTTAGAAAGAATAGGTTTTAAGCTTCCGGCTGTAGCGTTATCCGCCAGAGCCCAGCATGGTAAACAAAAAATCCGCGTAGAAGTAAAGCTCACAGAGTTTATTACATTGTTGGTATGAATAAAAAAGTTTTCAAATACAGTTTGTTTGTAGTAAGATCTGTGAAAATAAACACTTTTCCCGTAATGTTGAAGGTTTTTACTGTCGGAAGCTTGTGGTGTTGAAAATTTCTTCCGGATGATTATTCGGAAAGCAAGTTAAGTCAAAAAGAGTTCTGGATAACCACCCAAAAAGAACAAAACATTTAGAAATTCCTCTACAAAGATTTTTCCAGAAATATCATTAGGGTTTCTTTCTGGAACTTTTTCAGAAACACCTTTTGGAATGTCTTCCCGTATTAATTCTTCAATTCCTCCTTCTTCTGGATTTTTTCACGGGGATTCCACAGGGCTTATTTCCCCGGAATCGTTTCCGGAGTCCTTCGTGAAATTCTTCCCGTAGTTACTCCTGCGTTTTGTCAAAAGATATTTTCGTATGATTTCTTTAAGGGTTTATCCTGAGATCTCCAGAGTTTTTCTCCTCAGGATATATCTCAGATGTTGTCGCGGAGTTTCTCTCGAAGATTTTTCCGAATTCTTCCAGAGTTTCTCTTGGGACATGCACAGGAGACCTTCCTGGGACTTCTCCAAGAGTTTCTACAGGAGTTATTCCTGAGATTCCTACAGGAGTCCAAGGAGTTTTTAGTGACTTTTCAGCAGGAGTTCTTCTCGGGTTTTCGTTCAAAGTTTCTTCTGTAATTTCTTCCAGAAACTTCCGTGGGCTTCCTTCTAGAGGTTCTCCCTGAAATTAAACAGGAGTTTTAGCCGGAATATTTTCTAAAAGTTCTCGCGGGACTTTTGAAGTTTCACCTGATATTTCTCTCGGAGTTTCTTCTGAGACTTCTCTTAGAAGATTCCCCCCGGGGTTGGTTCTGCCTGGAATATCTCTCAGAGTTTTCCTGAATTTATCTTGGACTTTCCAGAGTGCCTTTCGGTATTTTTGCAGGAGCTATTGCTGATATTTCTCCTGGAGTTAGTTTCGTGTTTTTTTTATTTCATAGCCTTTTTCAAGATTTTTTTCATAGTCGTTTACAAGATTCTTGCAGTGATCCTCCTGTTTTTGTTTACAGATTTTCTCGGGACTATTCGCAGAGCTCTTCCCAGGGTCCCTACCGGAAATTGTTCCGAAATTCTGGGTGCTGCTTTGGAATTTCTATAACAGTTGCTCCAGAAGTTCCAGCTAAGATTTTTCCTGAAGTTATTCACGGAATGTCTCCTGAGATGACTTACGAAATTGCTTGTGCGAAATTCCCGGAAAAATATAGGAAGAAATCCAGAGCAAAATCTTGCGTAAAACTCCACAAAGACAAAGACCCTAAGGAACTTTGGAATTTGAACAGTATTTTCGACTGGGTATCACCTAGGATCGTTGAATGTAATGGCTCAGCAGTCTTATCAAAGAATTAAGCAAACTACAATGACTTCGCTCCGGTGTTTTGGTGCAGGTTTGGTACCTTCTTCAAGGATCTATAATTTATTAACAATAACGACAATAGTTTTACTTGCATTGAACATATAAAATAACACTTTATTGAACAATGAAAAAAAAAAACATAAAGGTGGTTGAAGTTTGTATTTTTGTAGTCTGTTTTAAATTACTTATGCGGAGCGGGCCTGGTGTGGTGGTTAGAACACAAGACTATCACGCCGAGGACCTGGGATCGAATCCCACTCCCGACATATTCACAAAATGTGGGTTCTTCCTTCGGAAGGGAAGTAAAGCGTGGGTCCCGAGATGAACTAGCCTAGGGTTAAAAATCTCGTTAATACAGACAAAAAAAAAAAAAAAAAATTACTTACAAAAAATTGTTCGCTCTTGTCCTAAAATTTTTAGCCTGTTGTGTTTTCCTTTTCGTTCGAAAATTTATGCAATCCTATTTTTTTGTATGTTGTATGTTCGTTTACTCTGTTGTTGATGATATTGAGCTGTTAACCATATCGTTTGTTGTTCTGGTAGCGAGAGTATTTGGCGTTTCTTAACGCTTTCTACTATTTCGCTGTCGGGTGTAGGCGAGCCTATTGTTTCCAGTTTTTTAAGATGATTCCTGGTTTTAATTTTGTGTTTGTGTTAGAGACGTTCCTTAATAAGACTGCCGTGTCAGTACAATTATAGATCCCAGGAACTTTGAAATCCTGATAAAAAAGTAAATTGCAAAAAAAAGTTGTGAAAGTAATCCCGGGATGAAATATTAAGGAAATTTATGGAGGAATTCTGAAGTCCTCCAAGAGAAAGCTCGGGAGAAACTACGGGTGAAATTCCGCGTGGAAGAAATCCCTACAAGAATTTTTGTTAAAATCTCGCAAAATGAAGGCATTTTGCATAAATTTCAGAAGAATCTTCTGGATTATTCCAGCCATAAACTGTGACGAAGTACATGATAGCAGGTAGAGACAGAGGCAGGCCTAATGGTGTTAATGCTGAGGTAATGATTGATGGGGATGTGTTTGAAGTTGTTGAAGAATTTGTTTATGTTGGAACATCTGTGACATGTGGCAATGATGTTTCCCATGAAGTTAAAAGGCGTATTGCAGCTGCGAATAGGGCCTTTTACGGATTGCGTATCCAGCTCAAGTTCCGTAACTTGCAAACAAAAACGCTCTATTCCGCTGTTTCTTCTGATTGCCTTCGACGATCACGAGGTGTGGACGCTAAAGGAGGTGAACCTATAAGCTGTCGGAGTTTTAGAGTGCAATGTGCTGCGGACAATTCTCGGTGGAAAACAAGAAAATGGAGCGTGGAGCAAACGCATGAATCACGAGTTGTACTACGCGAATATTGTGAAACGTTTCAAATATGGCAGACTTCAGTGGACTGGACTGGTAGTGCGAATGTCGGAAAAAGGAAAAGCGGAAACAATATTCAGCAAGGAACGAGGTAGAGGTCGGCGACTTCGAAAATGCCCAGTAAACCATAGATCGTAATGGAAAGTGCATTTAAAATTGTATATCTCGCTGTCAGAAATCAAAATCGTAAAAACTGTTGAATCTTGTGACAAAAAATGTCAAGTCCAATTGTATATAAATCATTGCTGCGATTTGTTTTGGATTAAGTTTGTTGTGTATAGAGCAAGTCATAATTAGCGCTGATTGATGTCGTCGCTGTTTGCATACACTAACAAGTCATGATGATGATGATGATTGTGCAATAAGACTGAAACAAATGGAGTATTAGTAGTGAAAATACAAAAATAAAACAAAACACAAAAAGTAAACCCAATTTTGATCTTGTAATTTTCCTGCATTTAAATTAACCGAGCTGGAGAATTACGAAATCAAAATTTGTTATGGTAGATCTTACACCGTAACGCACCATTAGAAGGTGATCTACCCACGTTACGGGTCTGCATACGCTAACAAGTCATATACATATACTGTTAGTAAAGTTTGGCTGGGAATCGTAATGACTTAATGAATTTCGGCACCGCGACGAGGTGATTGGGTGGTGTTCCTCATTAGGTATACTATATATCAGTACTCATCATTGGGTATACTATATATCAGTACTCATCATTAGGTATACTATATATCAGTACAGCATTGTAATAAATGGAATCGCAATAACTTAGAAAAAAAAAAATGCAGGCCAATCTTCATATCAGCATTCATGTAGGAAGGCAAGATTCATGGTTGGTTTAGAAAGCTTTAGCTTATATTGGCCAAAATTTGTGCTCTGCTCAAGGCAGATCAGTTAGTACAATGGTATGGGCTTGGAATCACAATCTAGAGGTGCCGTGTTATAGGTCAGGTGTCAACCTTTTTTTTATAGCTAATTTCGGACATCGTATTACATATCACCCTAAGTCGTATTTTATTGTTTCGTTCGATTATTTGGGACATCGTAATGAAATCGCGAAATATCGTCAGAAGTATGTATATGGCATCCACTTTGGACGTATATATGTAGCAGTTTTGTGCAGTATATACGATTGAATAAGTTCTTATATAGTACAGTAGACGTTCGGTCGGTGCAAGCGGTTTAACTGTAATGCTTTTTAACTGCAAGTCCGGTAAGTGCAACAAATTTGCAGTTATCGCACTCGCACCGCCAAATGTCAAAATGGTGCGCCATGTTAGCCCAAATGAACAGACGGATGAAGTTCACGTTCATTTAACGTCAGTTGATGGTTTGTTGACGCTGTCAGGCGTTGCAGTTATCCGATTTTCGTTCGCTAAGTGAAACGTAATGTTGAAGTTATCGAACCTCTACTGTAGTGTATAACACATTTTTTTTATCTGTATTAACGAGATTTTCAAGCCCTAGGCTAGTTCATTTCGGGACCCACGTTTTACTTCCCTTCCGAAGGAAGAACTCACATTTTGCGAGTTTGTCGGGAGTGGGATTCGATCCCAGGTCCTCGGCGTGATAGTCAAGTGTTCTAACTATCCCACCAGATCCGCTCCACGTGTATAACACAAATTATACAGACCAAAATGTTTACTGGGTGGTGTTCTACTATACGCTCGGCGTTGGAGTAAAGGTACTTTATTGTCAACAAGGTATCAAGGTGTCAGGGTTGGTAAATCTTGCGAATTTTTATTTGAAATAATCACTTGTTTTTTGAGGATATTTCTGGATAGTTTTTGAAAATTAAATAACTTGTATTTCAAAATTCATCCCGAAAAAAAGATGGAAAAGGGATTTTCGTTTTGTCTTATGAGAAGACCCCTGTTTATTATTCCTAATGTTTAGTTTCAGAAATAGTTATTCGATATGTTTTACTTGCAAAATTTGGAGTTCATCAAAAATCATATGTTCCACACAATTTCACAATTGTTTTCTTATTGCCATGCCAAGTGCACTGATTAAAAACCATTTTTTAAATCTATTTTTTTTTCATTTTTTATCAATTCGAAGATATGCTTCCTCAAATTGAATTGAGTGTAATGATTTTTGTTATTTTCAACTCTGTCCTCTAAAGAATATCATTTCTTCTTAGAAAATTCGATAAATCAGTACAAGATCTTCCTCAAAAGCTTGTTTGGCATAAAATAAACATGAGTACATAAACATAATCTCGCGTAAAAGATTCCTCAAAACATTTCCAAACAAACATCACGTAATCAGGAACACACCCATCTGTCGTCTGCTGGCAATGCCCTCGCTTACGTGTCATGTTGGATTCATATTTTTATTTTCCTGATCTCACACGTTCCACGTTTTCCAGTTGGTTCTTGTACATTCCCGTTCCAATCAAGCCAACCAGAATAATGAAACATAATTGTATCCTGTTAATGTGTGTATAGCATAACAAACGCACAATGTTGCAGCTGCACCGTTCATCATACTAGCTCAGTTCAATGCTATGCACCTGGGTTATGCTGCTCCGGGATGATTGTGTGAGTATCAGATTCCAGTTTTCTTCTTATGTAGTGGTTTTTCCAACACAGCAATTTCCACACAACAGCAATATCACAACCCACTGCTGGTTCACTCCACTGACTGGAGTCAGTGGTGTATTAGTGCAGCATAGTTTTCCATTATGGTCGGTTGGGTTGACTCGAAGTCGTGGTCGTTGTCGTCACCTTCATCGTTTTGCTGATGTTGGAAACTCAGCAGCTCTCACACAACGAGTAGTTGTCGCATACTGTATGGCAGAGTGTTGATCCAATTTTTCTCGCATTACGAAAATCCCATTTTTGGGAAATTGAGCTTTGCCGTTTATGAGACGTTCGTTCAAGAGACTGACTGGAGAAGGGTTGAGTTTTCTTTTTCTTGTGCTTTCGTGGAGACGTTTGCAGTAAGTGCAATTTCGAAGAAACGTGTTCCGATTTAGTGCATCGGAGAAAATTAAGATAAAACGATATCTTTAGATTGCTGGTGCAGCAGCACGTAATCTAGTGCGGTTATGAGCAGTGTGGGAAAGTCTTGACTGTGAGAAATTGAACTACCTTACGGCAGTCGGGGACTAGTTGGTTGTGTAGATATAGATATCGCATACTCTGGGAGAGTGAAGAAGCAAAAATTGATTTAATACATGGAATATGAAGTAGACGACAGCTTTTGTGAAGTGAATTGTGAAATTATAGAGTGAAAATACGCGAGTGCTTTATTGGAGATTAGAGAATTCATGTGGTCCATTAATACTATTTGGAATTAAAAATCAGCCTGTTCTATCCGGGATCAATAGTAGGTGAGATTAAATGTTGCATTAACGACCACGTGTTTTTCCACAGCATTAAATGAGTTGCATGTCTAGATCGCCTTCCAACATCTTCCCTAATCTTCGATCGCAATGCTCCACTGGGTAATAATCGCTGCACAACTCGTTATAATTAGCGAAATCGTTTCCCATCTTTATTCCTCCATTCTCTCTCGGTTAGATGTAAAAATATCATAACGCCTAGACGAGAATCAATATGGGCAATGCTGCTTCCCCGGTTGAAAGTGAACCAGAACATCAACGGCGCCTTCCCCACTGTAATTGGTGGCGTGCAGCCCATTTCCATCGGGCCAATTATTTTCCCATCTTCGCCCCCCAACACTCTTGCTTGCACTGTGTCAGCGCGGTACACAACCCCATGTACAAACTCATTCACCCAAGTGGAAACCTGATACACTGATAGGTGTACTTACCTACGTTTTGCGGTTGCAATTCTGGCTGTTCAACGTCGGCTGGACGCCAAACGTTCGTTTCGTTATGGGGCTGGTTGTTTGAATTTCGTGTTTTTGGTGGAAATTTCCTATTGGATTGATGCCTGCGATGCACGCTGAATCGTTTTAAAATCCAGTTGGAATGTATTATACGCGCCTTTTTTTGGATTTCAAATTATAATTGGATTGGGTTCGATGGATGAAAATATTGTCTTGATCAAATTACGTATCACTACTACCTGGAAAACATAAAATTATCAGAAAACTTCATTTTACCGAAACAAAAACTCGAAATTCTGGAGTTCATCAGGAATTTTTAATGATGAAGATTATTTTTTAGCATATGCTTTGAGGTTTATCAATGTTTAAGAATGATCTATTCAGCATGTTTTGAGAATTAGTAGCCAAGTTAAAAAAGATTTATAGCAATCGAAAAAGATTACTCAGAAGTTCCTCATGTTAAACAAATATCAGATATTTTTTTCTGTTTTGGTCTAGTTTCACCAGACCAATACTTTTTATTACAGGGTGTCTACTACTTGGGAAAACCGGGAAACCCGGGAATCCTCAAGGAATTTCATTTAACAGGGAATACAGAGAATATCTTGAGTCTCTTCACTAACACTTTGGAATTTTTAGTAGAACCTTTTCACTTGAATCAATAGTAAAAATAAAAAAAACACTTCACTATTACTTCACTTTTGGAAAAGAAAAACTAAAAAATAAAACTTAAACTTGAAAAAAAAAACTTGAAAAGGGCGAGCAAATTCCTTTTAATTCCACTACTTTGTTTATCTTCTGACAGATATACCTGTTTTGTCTGCGACTTACAGACTTCTTCAGTGTCGAGCATTCGACAATAAGATTGTTTCCGAAGTGCCTTCTGGGATTTATACAGGAGCTTTTGCTGATATTTCTCATTGAACTCTTCCCGCGATTTCTTTCAGAGCCAGGCTGTTCCTCGTAGTTGTACCGGGTGTCTTACAGTGATCAACTAGATATTTTTTTACAGATTTTTTCTACATTATTCCTACAACTCGTCCCGGAATCTTCACCAGAAATTGTCCCGAGATTCTGTATACTACTTAAGGGATTTCTTCATTAGGTACTCCCAGAGATCTTGCATGGATTTTTGCACGGGCTTTTCTCAGAATGTCTCCTGAGATAACTTTTTTTTATAAGAAATTCCCGGAGAAATATTCGCATTGGCGAAACTACGGATTTTTGCCAGGGGGTGCACTACAAACAAATATTCACTAGTTTATCCATTCATCATTCATGGCCCCATATTTCACAGCAATGCATTAAAATTCTAGGGGGTGCCTGGCACCCCCGGCACCCCCAGTAGT
This sequence comes from Aedes albopictus, assembly GCF_035046485.1. Taxonomy (NCBI): domain Eukaryota; kingdom Metazoa; phylum Arthropoda; class Insecta; order Diptera; family Culicidae; genus Aedes; species Aedes albopictus. Next base: position 511,597,073 of record NC_085137.1, on the reverse strand, counting down.
TTCGCCTATGAATATTCGAAGGAATCCAAGTGCAATCTTGCGAGAATTTCCACAAAGTCTTATTAAAGAAATATCGTCAGAAACTTCAGAAAAAAAACTGAGAAATATTAGATATCTCGGAAAAAGTTCCCTTGTGAGTAATCCCGAGATGAAATATTAAGGACATTCAAGGAGGAACTATGAAAAGTCATGGAATCCTGGGAGCGAAATTCCGTTAGAAAGTCAAAGAGAAATGTCGGAAAACTATCGATAAAAACCTCGAGATAAACTGTTGGAAAGTTACCCCGGAAAACCACTAAGTGACATTCATGAAGGAACTTTGAATAATTTTGGATGGATCTTCAAGAGGAATCCAACGAAAAACTTTGAAAGCATATCAAGAAACCTCTAGAAGAAATATCGGGAGGTGCTCCAACAGATGGTTCGTGAAAAACTTCTGCAAAAATCCAGGAAGGAACTCTGGTAGAAATTCCAGGAACAACTCTAAGAAATCTTGAAAAATGTTTACTTAATTTTTGGGGATACTTTTGTATAGTTTTTTAAAAGTATATATTTTTTAGAAAATTAGGGTTATTTTTTTAGTAATAAACTTTTAAAATTTCCCCTGAAAATCTCAGGAAATTTGATTTTAATTTATGAGTGTATACCCTGAATTGTTGATGAATCAAATTAATATACAGGGTGCGGCAGGAAAAAATGCGAAAAGTTCAAGGCACTATTACACGTTAAATATGGGATATATTTGACTATTTTTATATAACAGTGTATCAGTCAATGTCTATATTCTAGCACTGCAAAATAAAAATGAACATATTTGATGTTTAACATGTGATAATGTAAGCCTAATAAGCGGGTATCAATAAACTGCGCGCCCAATGGTCATTAAACAAAATGACTATAACAGTAAAAAAAAATAGATTAAATTCGATGAACAACCAGACCACACTGATCCAGAGCCATGTAGTTTCACATACTAGATGAAATAAGTACATATATTTGATGATATTGTAGAGAAAATTAAAAAAATTGTTTTATCAGATACGAAATTTAGCGACCTGTGTACTTTTCTGCGGTTTGAAAATTCTGATTGTCTTCAGCTTCAGGCGCCGCCCTTCAAAGGTTAGTGACCAAAATGGGAATTTTTTTAATTAAATTTTCAGAAAACTAGCCTATTAGAGATCATGGAACGTTGAAACATATATATTGGTTAACGTCAAATGGACGAAAACGAGGTTTGAAGTTGAAAAACACTTTCGCATTTTTTCCTGCCGCATACTGCAAAATAATAATACAGTGGTTTTTCGATTTTATCACGGTCAAAAAAAATTTTACCGTGAATTTAGTGAAACCGTGAATTTGGCGAAAAGAAAAATTAATAAAAATTTTAAGTTGAAAATCAATAAACTGCAAAATGTTTGAATCGTAATTCACAGCTTTAGTAATGTGTCAATGAAAGTATTGTTTAGGCGCTGTCCATACACTACAGTGACCCATTCCAGGTCATTTCCAACAACCATCTTCTCCTGTAGACTTTCGTTCTAACAAAATTTTGATTTTTTTATGGACCTAAGACTTTGGCCAGATCTACCTCCCCCTTGTAGTCTACGTAGTTTATGTACGGGCCAACCGTGATTAGGAGTCAAAACTTACAAGAACATTGTACAATTCTCGCGCTTAGTATCGTACAGGCGTATATACAATGATCGTTTTCTGTTTATCGATTTTCTCTTTTGTTAATAACTTAGCTGGCAAATTATTTTCGATTGTTTTCAATGTTCTAGAAGCTAGTACTAGTCGTCCATCACCGAAACATACCAAGATATCAGCCGAATATTGAACGTATTTCTCGAAATATTCCGAAGAGAAAATCTATGAAGAAATATCAAGCATTGAAGATATGCCCGTAAGAAGTTTTTTTTTGTAGTAGATAATGCAAAGTCTCTTTTATATATGAAGCTGTAAGAAATAATCAGACGATTTACTAAATGGAATTGCATTTATTTCAATGAACGAGGTAATGGAAACTGAAGCAGTTTTCCTGAAAGTGAAGAAATAACAAATAGTAATCTTGTCAAATTTGTTGTCACTTACCTTACAAATCCATAATCTAACTAATCGTTTTTGTATGAATTGCTTCCCAACTGGAAAGCCCTAATAAGTAGTTTCACAATCAGGGCCTGTCTATAAACTACGTAGACTCTTAGGCGGAGCAGGGTTCCTGTCCAAAGTCTCTGCTTCATACAAATTTCGATGGCCAAACATTAGTCTACGTAGTTTACGTGTTTTAGAAAAGGCGTGATAAAAACGAAACGAAAACCGTGATAAAATCGAGAGTGAATTTGGCGAATAGTGAATAAAATGACTAGTGATAAAACCGAAACGCCACTGTAGAATCTGTCTGATCCCATGGCAGAAGTTTCCTGAGAAATGTCCGACCAAATTCTTCGAGAAGCACCAAATAATTTTACTTAGGAAGTAATTCAGACAAAATAATAGCAGAACTCTCAAAAGAATTGAAAGTAGATGTGTAGACAGAACTCATGGAGAAATTTCTATCAATATTTTTGATAAGCTTGCAGAGTACAGTACTGGCAGAGTTCAAAGAAAAAACTCACTGAAGAAGTTTTTGGAAGTTTACTCAACAAACGAATTGATAACGAACTAATAATGATATAATATAAGAGAATCCTCAGAATCTAGCAGAAAAATATCATAAAGATTCCCATAACAAATATGGTAATAATTCATAACTACTCTTCTGTAGGTCTCACCATATATTACTGTAAAAAAATTCACCTCTATGATAACTTCTAGGTTTTTTTTTCGATTCTTTTGAGAATAGTTTTTGCCTAGTTTCCCATTATTCCAACTTCTTCAAATTCGGCTGGGTGACAAAACGTCGAAAAGTGAAAGAATGGGTTTCTTTTAAAAGAATAAAGAACTCACTATTTACTTATACTCCTCGTTTTCGACGTTTTGTCCTTCCGGCGTTTCATACATTTTCGACATATTGGCATTCGACGTTTTTTTCTTTTCATATTTTGTCCCTGAACAATAATTTATGCAGGAATTCTGTCAAAACATATTTTGGGAACTGCTCTATTTCGTCCAGAAATACTGCCAGAAATTTCTCTAGGCAAAAATCTAATTCATAAAACTCGTTACCCCTTTCTAAACGTCAAATTCGATGCTCTGTTCAATTCACTATAGAATTCCTGTGGAATATCCTAATAAGTTTTGTGTTGGAAATACTGGAAATTATGAGAAATTAGGGTTGCATTGACTCATGCATATTTGGAAAATTTAAAACAAAAATTTAAAGCAGAATATAAAACAGATAGGGTAATTTGCCAATTGTTGCACACCTTTAAAACTCGCAAATTATTGCACGCCTCATATGAAAAGCATGGAGTGTGCAACGATTGGCGAGTTTTTAAGGTGTGCAATAGTTGGCCATTTTCCCCTTCTCTGACTTCTGGAAATGTTCCTGTTTTTCTCGTTAAAAAATTTTTCTAAAAAAAACTTTCACATACACTGGAATCTTTTTTTATGGCATGAACTGGAGGTCAAAAGCCATTTGAAAGGGATTCAGAGCTCCAGGTCCGCAACTGAAAATCCCCTGCATCCTTTTGAAAAACTTTGAGATTTCCTCGAAACCTCCTAAACTAGAACTTCCCTTTTTCTTAAGACTCAATTTCCCGGCAAACTGGAAAAATAACCATTTCCCGGGATCCCGAAAAATATGAAAAAATCATTATTAGGCAAGAAACATTTTAATCATTCCATTTCCTGGGAAATCCTTCCCGAAATTCGAAGCCCTACCTAAATCTGTCTGTATCTTCCAGACCCCAAACGCCCCAAAGATCCGCTGTGAAACACCCTGAATCGCCACTGATACCCCCTGAAACTGCCTCAAATGTCTTAAAATCCTCTTAGATCCTTTGAAACACCTCTGAATCACCACTGAACCCCCTGAGATGAATAACTTTTATTTATTCGATTGACAACACCAACAGACAGCATGGTTAATAAGGGTTAAAAAACAAATACTAGACAAAAAAATTGTTCGAAAAATATGAATAAGGTTTATTGTTAATCATCGTCCGATTTACAGAAAAACGTAAGAAAGTCATGACCAACATTCTCACGAGTTGAATTAAAATCAAGCACTGGTGCGGCCCTGTTGAAAGTACACTAAATGTCCATTAATGCGTTGTTCAGGCCGTAATTTTTGCACCCAAAAGGTAATCGCTTCAACAAGAAGTTGTTTCAAAGCGACCTGGGACGAACGTTTAGATTGACAGCTTCTAGGATGGTGGTGCAGTCAATTCAAACTTGTTAAATGACTATAAGATGTTCCTCTGTACTTAAAGTGTGTCCACACTGTCCAGATGAATCAACCGACCTACAGTACTCACGTATTGATCGATTCAACTAACAATAAAGTGATTTGAGGCAGTACAAGCTAGTGAAGTCCTTACGTAACGCTTTTTCCACGATGTACAATACATGGCAGTTGATCTGTAGCGGAGCGTGTCATCCAGGGGTCCCAGATAATTTCCTTGGGAAATGTCGAAGGAGGTGAGAAACTCCTTAAAACAAAAACTTTCGACTGCCACGGTGATTTTTTGGTTAACCGGATACGACTTTAACCATCCCAAGATATGTCCGCTGATTCCTAACCTTCCTAATTTGGCAACTGAGATGGAGTGGTTGATTTTGTCAAATGCCGCGATTAGGTTCCCTTAAATGTTCTGAAATTCTCAGAAATGTACACAAAACCTTTCGAAAGGCTATGAAACCCCTTGGAACCGTCATAAACACCCCTGAAATTCCTCAGAAACTCTCCGAAATTCTTGCAAACTCGTGAAATTCCTAGAAAATCTTTGAAACCTCTGATATCCTTTCGAAACCCTCTGAAACGCCCCTGGAAGTGTGATGAATCCTTCTGAGAGCCCTTTGTAACCCGATGAAATTTCGCCGGAACCCATTTGAAATCCACCCTGAGACCCACTATTAGTTCCCTTTCAAGGCCCCCTAGTTTGCACGTGTGCTCCTCCTAGATCTTTCAAGGACCTCCTTTTTTACCGGGCACTGTTGCTATAGTTACATTATTCTCTTGTGTACAATACTGATACTGGATAGTTCTCCCTCTTATTATACTATATTTTTTTGATCTTTTCATTTTTGAATTTTTGATCCATGTGTTTTTAAACCATCATTTTTAATGACTCTTATTTATGTAATTTTGATCAGTCGTGGCACCAGAAGCCCTATAACTTTAAAACGTACTCTTGTCTCTACTCAAATTATTGCCCTATCTTATTCTATGCAAGTTATTTGCACGTTTTTTATAACAAAAAGGATGAACAGAATAGATATGATTTCGATAAGTTTTGGATTTCACAGCACTGGCGTGATTCGTTTTCCCCATATACATAGGAAATCCAGCAAAATGGGACTGAATTTCGATTCACGTCACGGCAGTATTCCAGTATTTAACTATTAAGGTTTGAAATACAGGGGATGGCCAAAATGTTTGGGATAGGCAACTTTTTTTCTCTCACAAAAATGTTCAACATGCTGTAACTTTTCATAGAGTGCATCAGAAAATCTCAAATTTTGACTGTTTGTTCACCTATTACATGTGCATGACTTGTACAAATTTGAGCTCGATTGGTTAATCTTTCGCGAAGTTAGAACCGTTCTGGTAAAACACTATTTTTTAGACAACTAATTTTTGAACTGTCATGTCTCGGAAACCAGTGAACCGAATTAAATAAAATTTTTCACGTTTATCAACAATATGTTGATACTTGATACGAGGCTATTAAATGTAATATTTTCTCACGATGAATAAAGTTATACCGGTTTGACATTTTGACCCATATAGAGGAAAATAAGTCAAATTTACAATATCATACAAAAATTACAAAATATATCCTATCTAATATATCTTCAGAATAGAAGCAAAAAATCTTTGAATATCAACACTAAAATTTAATGACATTGATGTAAAAAAATTACATTTTTCAAGAAAGATCAACAAAGTTTCAACCCATGATAAATTTTTTCAACGTTCAAAAAGTACCCATGTTTTATCGACATGAGAAGCATCAATGTATTGTTGAAAAACGTTCAAAAGTTCACTAAATTCGGTTCACTGGTTTCCGAGATATCACAGTTCAAAAGTTAGTTGTCTAAAACCTAACTATTTTGAGTTTGACGTATGCTTAAATAAAAGTAATTGAACCCAGAATTTTCAACTGTATTACGACGGTCTCCGAAGAAAATCTTTCACTTCCACCAGAAGTGTCAAAAAGAATCCTTTAACGAAATCTGGCATGAATTGCTTTACCAATTTCTTCATGATTTTTCACAAATCATCTCAGAGACTGTTTGGGAAATTTGCCCATACAGATAAAAATAAAGAGATTTACACGTCATGTAAACTTCATTTTAGTCATGTAAACTTACTGTTAATAACTCGGGTAGAAACAGCGAATCTGTGCTGAATTCTAATTCACCACTCTTCACAACGGGGACATTTCGCGCACTACAGGTAAGTCCGATTTTCTTCTATTTCTTCTTCCTTTTCAGGCACATGGAGTCACTATTCGACACAGGTAAGTCTATAAACCTTTATTCGTCCATTATAACTACTAAATTCACTACTTTATTAACTTCTAAACTTAGCACTACAAAATTCAAATTACAGAAAATTCACCTCGGGTGGGTGGTAGAAATTGATTTCACTTTTGTTGCTGTTCTGCTTCGCTGACTATGATGATGGTGCTGATGGTCGCCGATGCCGTAGAGTAAGAGAGGGAGCAGCGTTGACAGAACGACTTTTATAGGTCATGGGTTCTCCATCTTGGTGAGGTTGCCGGAAGAGCGGAACGTATAATTCCGAAGGGAGCCATGTTCCTTGGCCATAGTAGTTCGTGCTGTGAGTTGTTTTGGCAGTCACGTACAGGTGCCGCCACATTGCTGTTTTCGCACTTGATTTGATGTGCGAACAGATGGTTTACATGATATTTAATGTAAATTTGTGTTATATGTCATGCTGAATTACATAACATATAATGAAAGTTTGCATGATAATTTATGACTTTTACATGATATGTCATGTAAACGTCTGTGATATCTCACGCTCCAATGTGCATCATATGTCACAGAATTTTACACTCTTTTTTCGATCTGTGCAGGGATTACTCCAGAAATTCCTTTGGATATTTAATCAGAAATTTCTCGAGATTTCTTTAAAAAATCTACCATTTTTTTTCAGAAATTCTTTTAAAAAATCTCTTTGAAAATATTCTACAAATTTCTTTCAAAGCGTCTTTCATGATATACTTCTGAAATTTCTCAATTTTTTTTTTCAAAAATATTCACGAATTTGAGCAGCAACTCCTCCAGAGATTTTTTCCATAATTCGTTCAGAGATTCCTGCATCCCCGTAACGTGGGTAGATCACCTTAGAATGGTGCGTTGCGGTGTAAGATCTACCAAATCAAATTTTGATCTTGATATTTACCGTATTTTTAAATACTCGAAGATCAAAGTTTGATGCTCTTTTCCTTGTGCTTTGTAGTATTTGTGTTTCAATGTACTGCTAATTAACATTTTATTTCAGCAGGATTCAGGTAAATGTATCGTACGATATAAATAATATTTTAAAAATATGTAACTGTGGCGAGCGTATCACTAATGTGTAGCTTATTTGACGTACGATGTTAATATTATTTTATATTTCAGATTATCAACCGCAGAATCTAGTAATTCAACCAAATGCCAACAAGATGACTAGGAAACCTGGATGTATTGGGCAGACAACTGATTGGAAGCAGTCTAACAATGGTGTGCCTGAACGTTAACCAAGCGTATCCTTTGGAGTTTACCCTTCCACTAACAACACCCAAATTCCCGTGACACCTAGGCCTGAGAGATCGTAGAGTTGTCTACATTTTTCATAGGTGCCCAAAACTAACCATCCTTTCCCATTCATCAGCAGTCGCAAGGACGTGGCCAGGACAGTGCTCGACCATTGGAGGATTGCGTCACTCTTGTCTAAGAGTCAGAGATTAGTCCCAAATCTTTGTGCTTTGGTTCGGACGGGAAGGAGGCAACCCTCATAACAGCGGTCTAGGACTGTACCACCTACGAATTTGTGCGACTCGCTTAATGCTAATGCTAATGCTAATGCTAATGCTAATTCGTTCAGAGATTCCTGCAGAAACTTCTTTCGACTTTTATTCAGAAATTTCTTCAGAAATTCCTATAATAAAACTTTGAGTGCTGCCTTCGAGAACTTTTTCCAGAGTTTTTCAGAAAATATTTCAGAAGTTCCTCAAATTTTTGTACTGGGATTACTTCAGAAATTATTCCAAGGATTTTACCAGAAATTCCCAAAGAAACTTCCAATTCCTTCAGAAATTCCACTAGGGATATCTCCAGGAGTTTCACAAAGAGTTGGGTGAGAAAGTTGTGTATGAGTTTCTACAGAAATTTCTCCAGGGATTTCTTTAGAAAATCCTTCAGAGATTTACCATATTTTTCAAATAATCACCTTGGAAATCTTAAAAATTTCAGTCCGAAATCCCTTCACAAGATCTTCTAGGGATTCCCTTAGACTTTAGAATGTCCTCCAGAAATTACTCCAAGAACTCCTTAAGAAAGTCTTGCACGGATAGCTATCAAAAATGTTCCATGGATTCCTTTAAAAAATACTTCAAGAATTCCATTCAAAACATCTTGCATAGATTGTTCCAGAAATTCATCTACGAATTTCTTCGATTTTTTTTTCATCCTGATTCCTCCACGAATTTTTCGAATCATTTATCTAGAAAACCTTCCATGAACTTTCTCAAAAATACTCCATGGATTAATTATTTAGAAAATTATTAACATCAAGAATCAGAAATTCAGAAATCTTTCAAACTTTTCTCAGAAGCTTTCTATAGAATTTCCAAGATGTCATCTCATTTTTTTAGATATTCCTTCAAGATATTTTTCTTCCAGAAATTGCTCCAAGGATTTCTTTGGAAAGTCTTAGAAAATCCTCTAAGGATTCTATCAGAATTTTTTCTACAGTTTCTTTCTTAGATTTGTATAAGGATTCTTACGGAAAGGCTGGAAGACATTCTTGCAGTGATTCCTGCAGAAATTCACACAGAGATTTCATCAGCAATTCCGCCGGGCTTTCCTCTATGTATTTTCTCAGAAATTCTTCCAGGATTTACTTCAAGCATAGCTCTAACAATTTGTCTATGTATTCCTCCAGGAATTCTTTAAAAAGATGTTCAGGATTTTGATTATCGGATTTCTCCAGGATTTTTTTCCAAAAATATCTCGAGAGGTTTTGTTAGGTATTCCACCAGGGGTTTCTAGGAATTTCTTCAGGAATTTCTCCTGGAATTTCTTCAGAAAATCTATCTCTGGATTCTTAAAATATTCCTTTTTTTCGGAAATTCTTTCAGGAATTTATTTCGAGTTTTCCTCAGTTTTTTTTTAATTTCCTTCTGATACTTCCGGAAATATCTTTGAAGCCTTCATCAATAGTCCTAGAATATCTTCAAAAATTTCATCAGGGATTTCTTCAAAAGTTTTTCCATGGATTCGTTCAGGAGTTGTTCCAGCAGTTCCTTCAGGAATTGCTCAAGTGATTCCTTCAGAGATCCCTCCAGGATTTGGTCCACGGGAATGCATCAGTGAAGGAACGCTAAAATCGGGAAACGTTGACTAACTAGCTCTGATTTTACCATGACAACACTGGACATAATTTATCACACATCTTTTCAGTGATCTGCCGAAGCATTACAATGACCTATTTATGGAATTTGCTACAAATTTTGGAATTCAATCAGCTGAATACATAAGACAGTATGAGTCATCTACCGAAAACATCACGAATATATTATCCTCATTGAGGTGACAATTTCGCAAGAATTAATTTGGTCTTAATTGTATGAATTCATTAGACAACATGATGATGGAACGAACTGAAAAACATGCCCCGATACATTTGCAAAGAAATGCATCTCTAATTGGCATATATGTACATTGCACATCAGCAATCACAACCTAACTGTGAATGCGGGATTTTGAATGTAACTCATTTGGCTTTGTTTCCTGCCTTCTCCTCGATTATGCCTGCGGGATTGTCTCGCACCATTGCTGGGATTGTCTCATTCAACCAATTTGGATGCGTTCCGGCTGTTGAGCAATATCTTTTCATCTGGTACTTCTCTTGCATGACTGCGTTATTTTTCTCCACATCGAAAACCATACATGATCTGACTCCATTCTTGCCGAAATTTAATTAGGCATTTAACTTTGAAGCCATCATCTTTCTGCTTGTCATCCTCCCGCAGTTACGCTTGGGAAGCTCCCTTCCTCGGTCCAATGATTACACACGCCTGTCTGAACTTTTCCGATAAGTTCCATAACGAAGCTATTATCATCATCATCATCTAATTTACTTATTCATGTTACCCCATATATCCAATCGATTAGATCACTTAATTCCCTGTATCGAGCTAGCCCAGTCACACCGTGTCTCCTTGATGGCAGCCAGCTAGTGGTGCTTCATGGCTAATGAAAATAGACAAGTCACTTTTAAAGAGGAGACCCAATCCATCCTGTTCACTCATTGTGCGGATACCTACGTGTGTTTGTGATATACAGGCACTAACGGTAACGACCATGGTGCTCTACGGCTAACCAAGGTCGAGTTCAAGTGTACGGCCAGCCGGGCGAGGTGGACCGGGCGGGACACCGTATGGCTTTATTTTTCTCGCCTTCCCCCCAACCACTAGTTCGCATAATGGTGAAAAACACGCGCGCACACCCACCATGCACACCAAGGCTCATTTCCCCAGCCGCTCATCCGTGCGGAAAATCGATACACTTCCAAGTAACATACATTTCGCCGCTGGCGCTGGTATAACTAGTTGTAAGGCTGCTTGTGTGGGCGTAGCGCCGGCTGTCTGCGGTGTCGCGTGCGCTTACAAGACTTAATAACTGCTGATTCTATGAAGTACAGCCATTTAGCACCCGTGCACTAATGGAGTGTCCTTTTCTTCTCTCCTCCACAGTTCAACATCGCCGTCGTCGACCAGCCGGACGTTCTAGCGGAAACGAAGAAAGTGCTGCAAATTAGCCAACATGAATCGATTGTCACGCGGTTACCGCTGTGCGTAGAGATCTCTCTCCAGACCGTGGAGGGAGATAGTATGATCTTGGAGGTTTGGTTCCTCAGTGTACAGGCGGACCAGTGCGACCCGCAGTCGCGAACCACACACTCGGTCTACAATCGTATGGGACTGCTGTTGAAGTCGTTGCTCTCGGTTACCCGGTCGACACCCGCGTACAAACTTTCCCGCCGGCAGAGTGCGGATTCGTATCAAATCTTCTACCGGATCTATATCGGCGAAACGCAGACCCACCAGTTGGGTAAGTAGATTTTCTTTTACTACTTTTAGGAACCATAATTCTAGGTGGATTTTGTGGGTCATTGTGGGTGAGAATTGGTCAAAAATGCTAACTTCCACACCACATTCATTGTTTAATAACTTTTGCTTCTTTGCACGAAAAAGTGCTCTGATCACTGGAATGTGATCTTTGGTACTGCATGCACAAATGATGAAAAATATATGGAGTTCCTCCCTTAAAACTACAAGTGTATGAAAATTGACCCATTCTCTCCCCTTCAAAGGGAGTGAGAATGGATGAATGTAACAGATTTTTTTTCCGCATTGACAACAAAGTAAATTAATAAAGTTAATAATTTCTGGTCCATGTTGATACTATATATTATATGCTGGCTATGAGATTGAGATTCTAAAAACTATCAATCAAAGTAAAAGTGTGATGTTGCATCACGCAGTGGCATTTTAAAAAGGCCCTATTTTGAAGCTTTTCTCGAAGATTTATCAAAAATTGAGAAATTGCTCTAGAAACCTTATTTTCTCGACAGGAACTGCTGACAACTACGACGACGAATTTTTGATTCGATATTCACAATATTTGATGAGTTATTTCAGATAATGTCTGACCCATTGTCACCCCCAACGACGGGGTTCAGAAAAGATTATTAGTCAAAGTTCTGTCTAATTACCTAAACAATTCTTTCAAAATTATAAGTTAAATATACAACAACAAGTACCTAAAAAATTCTTAGAAAATATCTTAGCGAATCCTTTATAGCTTGAGCTTGATTGACCGCCCGTGGGTGCTACTCCAATAGAGTAATGCGGGGCAAAAGTTCGCACGGGGCAAAAGTTCGCAGTGGGTGTTTTTCTGAGCACGAGTTAAGAACCCAAACAAATCTGTATGGGTTTGAAACATAATCAGGTCAGCTACTCGTCAATAAAATTTGGAACGATTTCGTTATGGTTTGGCCGAGTTATGCAAAAAAATGTGTTTCTAGGGGTTTTGATAGAATTTTTGGATCTTTTGGAATAAGAATTTGTAGTAACAGGAAGAAGAAGAATCTCATAACCTTTTTATGCCGGAGAATCGTTATTCCATAGTAGTTCGCGAGGTGCACTCGAATAAACAATAAACTACTAGTGCTTCTTGCAGAAAGGGACATTGTTAAAACCTCGACAGTGGGGCAAAAGTTCGCAGGAGCTGTGGGGCAAAAGTTCGCACTGGATTTCTGAGTCTAGTACATCAATATAATTACAGAATCTTTGAAGCAATGATAATTTCGTACAGAAACTACTATATATGCATAATATGAGTAGTATGCACCCTGAAATCGTTGCGGCAGAGGGTCTGAACTTAGTTTTGTAAGAAGATTGATTGTAAAACAAACATTATGTTCACGCATTAAAATCAATAAATGAAAAATGGCTAAAAAAACATTTCAAAACATTTTCTTCGTCACTCTCGTCATGTCTTTTCGTATGTTTCTGAAGGTCGTATGTTCATCTACTTTACCGGGGTCTTTCATAGCTTAGTTTGTAAATTCACAGTTATAATCCATCACCATACTGACGGGGATAAGATTCGATAACAGTCCCGTTCAACAGTTTTGCTGCATATTTGATTTTTTTTTTCATGCATTTTGTGCAACACGTATCTCTATGATTACCCCACAACGTATTTTGACAACTTCAGTAACGCTGTAAAGGACAGCTCTTAGTTAATAGTTGTGGAAGTCTTCATAAAACACACTCTATACAGAAGCTGAACACCAGGTCGTATTCCAGTTGGGTCGTAATTCTAAGAACAGAAAGAAACAGATTTCATGCCTAGAGTGAAAAGATGAACATGAATTAACATGAAATAAATGAACATCACACCAATAAACTACCCTGTACAAGGTGCGAACTTTTGCCCCGCATAGTGCGAACTTTTGCCCCCACTATGGGGCAAAAGTTCGCATTGGAGTACTTGTTTTAAAAATTGTATTACTAAAACTACAAAAGGAATACGAAAAAATCTAGTACTACGTTTTGAAGGCAACATGATAAGGACCCGTTTAATGAAGAAAAATGATATTATTTTCTTTTCGTTCAATAGTTATTTTGTGAAGTCTGTTAGGTGCGAACTTTTGCCCCGCATTACTCTATCGCCAAACCAGCTACACTTACACAAGGAACCAATGAGTTATCTACCGGGGACTAAGCAGGCATCTTCAATGTGTGAGTGTTGGTGATCTTCTATTTTTAGGCGATAATGGTGGCAGGCGTCAGGTTGCAGGTCAATATCGGGAAGGAGATTGCAATCGTTTGTATCCACAGCAGATCGAATCTACCTCTGCGTCTGCACAAATTCATGCGGATGTCGTAGCGTTGCAACGCGTTGGTGGGATATGATTGGCAATGGGTTCACACATTGCATTGATGCGTGGATGCCAGGCGTAAAGTGATAGATTAGTGTATTTATTACTTTGAAAATAGTGTGGCACAGTTCGCTTGATTGTATAACTGGTAGGCGTTATCTGATAGATTGACACTGTGCTATGAAAGTTGGAAGGAAGGGAAACGGCTTTTTCAATCCGTTGCTGTTCTAGCGATGGCTTTGAACATGTGACTATGGATTACTGCACGAATTTATACTGGCCTGCTTACTCTCACACGAAATTTGACGTTTGAGAGGTGTCGGTACCGCTCAAACGTCAAATTTTCTGTGTGAGTAAGCAGGCCAGCATAAATTTGTGCAGACGTTCATACTTGGGTTGTATATGTAGAGAGGAGGGAGAAAGTATATAGAATGATACAAAGTAGGAGGAAAGGGACGGGCCAGGGATTGAACCCAGGACCTTCTGCATAGGAATCAGAAGCGGTAGCCACTAGACCACCAAGCCCGTCTCTTAGAAAATATCTTAGCGAATCCTTTATATGATTGAAAGAGAGAGTGTGGGGTAAAACGGGCCCGATACACTGATTTCCAGCATCGTGCTGGAACCATTAGAGATTTTTTCAGTTTGTGTCAAAAATTCATTTGAATCCATTTACTGAGCAGAGATATTGAATTTATTCGCATTTCATACCTACACTGAGGATACTGTTCGTATGTTTTTCATAGTTTACATATTATGAATCAGTTATTTTTATTTTTTTCATCATTTCATAGTTCTCGTATGCTTTTCATACATTAAAAACAAAATCCATAAGACTTGTCGTATGGAAAATCTCATAAGAAGCATCGTATGAAAATCATAAGATGTGTTATGAAACGCCATTGCTAAAAACAACAAAACCTTTTATTGGCTTCTAACCACTTCAACTTCCGAAGCGTCGATGGGCGTATGAGTAAAGCACGCATTCGCCAACCTTGAAGTTCCTGGTTCGATTCCAGGTTGCGATTTTTTTTTTAATTTTTGCAAAATATTTCATAAAAAAAATATGTATGATAGTCATAAGACATAGTTTCAGTTTTAATACGTTATCGGTATGATTTTCATACGTGAGTGTTATGAAATTTATACAGTAACAGTATGACAATAATAGTTGGCGCTTTGAATCCAAAATCATAGTTCGTAACTATGATTTTCGCAAGAAATGCTTGTGGCAAAAAATCATAGTCGGTTCGTATGATTTTCGGAGTTGCAGTATCCTCAGTATATGTTTTTCCCCTGTGCACTAGCTCAATAAGCCATAAAAGGTCTGCAGATGGTTTGACAGAAAATTCCAAATAAAACAGTGTTTTCAAACAATGAATCACATTTCCGGATAACCGCTTGTGTAATGTAAAATATGTTCCTTTCAACGACTAATAAAATTACGAAAAAGGTAATTAAAAAAACTTTTAAAATGCTAGTTCAAGATGAAACAATGTAACATCATAGTGGTTAAACTTTTGTTGAATCATAAAGATGTTTATAATATTAAAAATGTTATAATTTGTTTATATTTGTAAAAAAAATCATTGTTGATAATGGGAGCTTTAAGATTGTTTTAAGAATAACTATTGATATCACTAGTTTACAGCTTTTTTGAAATCGGTTTCAATCGGAATTATGCTTTGAGTTCGAAAACTTGCAACACGAAACAATTTGGTCGTTGATAGACGTTCATGAATTCTGGTGAAATTCTTTGTGGAATTTCTGGTGGAATTTGTTGTGCAATTTGTTGTGAAATTGCTGGCGGAATTACAGGAGAAATTCCTGAAGAAATTTCTTTTGTAATTCCTGGAGGAATTCATGAAATGATCCCTGAAAGATTTTTTTATGGGAGCGTCTTCTGGAATTTATGGAGGAATTACTTGTTGAGTTTTTGCAAGATATGCAGGAGGGACTTTAAAGGGAATTCGTAGGACAATTTCTGGGGAAATTTCTGTAAGAATTCCTTGCGAAACTCATAAAAAAATCCTGGTGGAACTCCTGCTAGAAATCACAGATGCATTATTTGTGGAATTCCTGGAAGATTACTTGTTGGAATTCATGAAAGAACTCCTGATGGATTTGCTTGTAGAATTCCTCGAAAAAATGCTAGTAGATATCGTGAAGGAATTTCTGGTGGAATTAATGAAGTTAACCCTGAAAGAATTCTTAGAAAAACTTCTGCTAGAGTTACTGGATGAATTCTTGAAAGAATTCCTGGACGAATCTCAGGTAGAATCCGAGCTGAAATTCCTGATGAAACTTCCGGAATAATTGCTGGAGAAATTAATTTCGTTGTTCCCGGTGGAATACGTTGTGAAACTTATGGTGGTACACGGTGTCAAAATCTCGATTATTATCGAACATTCATGTACCTCGGATTTTTCTTCGAAAATGATTAGTATTTGGGCTATATATTCATAATCAGAGAACTAGAAAATATTTCATCGGCGAAAATTTTTCCATACATTTTGTATGGGACGTTTTTTGGGCTAAAATAGTAATTATTGATGTTTAGTATGGAAAATAGCCAAAAACTCAGCTAACTCAAAATATCCCCGATAGAATATTTTCAAATTTTGCATTTATACATTATAGCCGAAATTCTAACATTCTATGAAGAAAAATCCGAGGTACATGAAAGTTCGATAATAATCAAAATTTTGACACCGTGTGGTATTACTGGAAACAATTCTGGAATCTCTGGTAAAATTTTTGGAGATATTCCTGAAGAAATGCATAGAGTGACTCCTAATCGAATTCTTTGAAGTACTTCTGCTGGAGTTCATGGAAGAATTACTGGTCGAATTTCTGGAGGAAATCCTGTTGGAATTTCTAATGATTTTTTTTTAGAGAAATTCCTTTGAAATTTTCCTGCAGTTATCATTGGAGCAATTCCTGCTGAAAATTTAGTTGGATTGGATAATTTAGTTGGATTGGATAATTTAGTGGAAGAATCCTTCAAGAAATTATCGAATAATGCTTGGATGAATAAATAAATGAATTCTGTAGGCTTTAGTTTGGAAGAATTCTTGGAAAAAATCCCAAAGAATGCCTAGAAGAAATTTCTAGACGGACCGTTGATCAACATCTTAAAAATTTTTGTAAAAAAAGCTCAACAAACTTTTGGGAGAAATACCGAAGAATTTCTTGGGGGAGTTGCTGAACGAGGCTTTGGAGAAATTCCTGAATGCATTCTTGGGGGATTTTTGTAAGAACTCTCAGAGAAATTTTCGAAGGATTCTTGAAGGTATCCTTGTAAGAATGTATTGTTAGAGAAATTCCTAAACTATTTTTAAAGAAATTTTAGGAATAATTTTCCGAGGAATTCCTGCTGGAGAAACATTTGATGGAACTCATGAAGAAATTCCGCGATGAATCGTTGAAAACTGTCATACAGAAATGTTTGGAAGAATGCCTTACAGAATCCTTGCAGGAATCTCTAGATGGTAGTTTTAAAGAGTCCTTGAAGATTTTGTCGCAGAAACGTTTACATTATTTTCTGGAAGGATCGTCAAAGATATTCGTTTGGTAATTCTTAGAGAATTTCATACAGAAATGCTCCCAGACAACCAGTATTCGTATAAAATGTTGCATAAGATGATAAAGTTGAGGCGATATGCGTGCATGCCTCCATGTACGTATAACGCTTCCCCTTTAACATCTTATTCAACATCTTATACGATCATTGGTTGACTGGGTTCTCATAAATTGCTGAAATATGCCTTACAGAAATTGTATGAAACTATAGATCACAATACCAGGGCTGTTACAGGTGGCGCGGATTTTGCGTTTTTCGCGGTTTTTGCGTTTCACGCGGATTTCGCGCATTTTGGCTAATTTAGGCGCGGATTTTGCGGAAATGGTTTTCAAATGCACTTGCATAAAATATTTGGACAAGAAGCTCTACACAATCAGAAAAAATAAAGAACATTTTCAAATTGGAGTTATGATTTTTGTGATTTTAGTCAACCTCTTGAAGTCATTTCTAATTTTGGCTGAAATTTTGGATAGCATTGAAATTTTGGACGGAACTTATACAGTAATGAGGTTCGAAAAAAAAACACTGAATCTTGGCAATATTTCTTAGATAATTGCTACGGTTTCTTGGTGATTCTGATAGCTGCTTTTTTGTGGAATTTGCAAAAAGCCGTCTATCGGAAATTTTGGATAAACATTTGGCTGAGTTATGTAGTAAATTTTAATAGAATCTCGTAAATAAAATCATTGGTTTTGTTGACTGTGTGTATGTGAGAAATCAATCTGATTGGTTTTCTGACACAGTATGTCCTGAAATTTGTGAAATTCCTGAAAAACGACGTCCTGAAGATTTTTATGATTGCATTCTTCGAGAATTCTATAAAACAAGCTTTGGAATAACTCTGGTTAGAATTAGATATTATTCATAAGAAATTTCTAGCGATTTTTTTAACATGCAGGATTTTCTTGATTCGTTGAGTTTCAGAATAACAGAATTAACGGAATTCCTGAATCAGTTACTTGTGGAACTTCTGTCGAATCGATTTTTTTTGTTAAAAACTGGTATTATCCAAAAAATACGCAAACTTCACAAAATAAGTTTCTGTAGAAAATAATCCATGATTTAAAAAAAAAATCTGACCCTTTTCTTGCAGTTCTCTTGAACGATCTTTTGGGACTTACTACAGATTTTATTTCAGGATTCTTACAAAAATAGTAGTCACCCTGATTAATAAGCAATCATAGAACTATTGATCCAAAAATGCTTATTCCAATTAAAAAAAAACTAGCCTGTTTGAAACATTTTTAAACTCTTCGTAATAAAAAACAGCGCCCCTGATCTTCTTATTTTAAGCTTGATACAAGTGCGCAAGATGCACTGTTGAAGCGGGATTTCAAGTCGTTTGTCCTTAACATTAGAAATGATCTTCATCTGGAGTGCAACAAAAGTCACGAATAGTTGAAAAATTCTGGCTTTTTATGAGTTTGAGTCATCAAAATCATATGTTTTTGTACTGGCGCGGATTTGATGACCTCGGCGCGGATTTCAAATAGCTTGGCGCGGATTTTGCGGTTTTCAAATCGACACTTTTGTAACAGCCCTGCAATACTTGAAGGAATTGCTGGAGGAATGCTTGAAACAAATCTAGAAGGAGTCCTTGAAGAAAAACCGAGATGACTTCTGTTATCAGGAAACATCTTTGGAGGAATAAATGGTGAATTTTCTGGACTCTAAGAGGAATCTCTGGAATATTTCCTTTTAAGGAATGATAACAAACTTTTTAGATAATTTCCTAGAGGAATTCTTGGGCGAATTTGTAGAGGAGCTCTTTGGCAAGTATGTTATATCGTTAATATTTGTTGGTTGAAAACAAATCGGCGAACAACTTTTTCAAGCTACCTACTGTAGAAACCCCAAAACAGGTTATGCATGACATGAATAGCAACAGTGTGGGTATCAACGCTAAGACCGCAACCAACATCTACCATAACCCATAACTGCACGCTAATTCCAAATTTGGATTGTTCCAAAGGCAGAGCAAGCGAGCGCGCGCGCGCGCAAAAAGAGCGTCGTCACGATCACGAGATAGATGGCTGGCAGGTAGATGATTGCGTGCGTAGAAGTTGGATTCACGTGAAAATGCCTTGTAATGGAATGCTGGGCTCACATGGCATGGCTTGGCTATGAATGAAATACTTGAAATTTCTCATATCGTAAAACGGATTGGTTGGGAGTGAAAGTGGCAGTTGTTTTCAAACCGTCTGACTGAGACTGACGGACAGGTCGAGTATGGTGTGCTGGTGGGTATATGAATGAACGGTTGTGTGGAAGCTCGTGTTTGCTGCGCCCAACACAGCCAGACATTTCGATTAGGCTAAAATTTATTCGTGAAGATAAAAGATGACGTCAATCAACAAACTTTGGCTGTGTTTGCATTAGCACTAAAACGAATGATGCAATTCTCTTCTACTGCCTGCCGACCATGATGCAAATATTTGCATCCGGTATTGCCGTGTAGCATACTCGCTGATGAACGTCTGTCAGAAAACATTAACTGCGCAAACATACAACTATGCAAACGTCTGCCAGCAGTGTCAAGAAAATGCATTGCCTTACAGTTGATGATGATTGCCATACAAAGCCACACGGTAGCATGATTAGCATAGCCAAGTGTGTTGGGATTCCATTACAAACTAACTATGTACATCGCCAAACTTCTCCATGCAGACGAAAAAAGAAGACGAATCTCCCTGCCTGCCTAGTTAACAGAGTATTGTCTTTTTCAGTCATATTTCACATTCGGTCAATCCTTTTCCAACAAAACAAAAACTGATGCTTATATTTGCGAACGTGACCAGCATTTCCATTGACGCTCCGACGCTCGTGCTGGAAGATGGATCGCCTGATGCCCCCATACAGCAGCGTGTAGAATGGAGGACGCACTTGACTGTTTCGATCGTTTGTTACTTCGTAGGTTAGGTACCGACTGTATGACGATGGTGACGCAAAGTGGGTTTTTACCAATTTCCCAGGGACGATTGGGTGCAATGACTCGACGAACTAGGCGATCATGCTGACATGGCATATCGTACTTGCGGGAGTTAATAGAAATTATGAAAGAGCAACATTTGTGGCTAAATATAGATTTCAATTTGGTAAAGTTGTGATTCCGCAGGTTTGGTTAAAGAATGGCACGCCGTTGCGCTTTATATGTTGTGCCTTTTTGTTTCCTGACCCAATTTCAGTCCTTGTAAACATAAAATGAGATTTCCAGATAGAGTATTATACAAAGGTAGCAATAACCTGTTTGAAAAATTCAATCCGATTTGGGATAAAAGACTCTATGTAAAATATACAATCGAACCTACTGTGAACACCTGAATATGGCAGAGAGAACTGAAAAGCAGATGTCCGTCTAACATAAAAAAAAGTGTGAGAAATAGATTTGTTACAACAGAGAACGATGCAGAGTAATTAGTTTCTGCATTAGAAAAAGCACAAAATTGCTTGACTTATGAGGAAACTCCAAAATGTACTTCTGATGCGATACCTAAGGATCCTGAAGACATTATATGGAGAATTAATTGAAGATTTGGAGGGTCACCTGATTACATTCTGATATCAAAATGTAGTAGAGTTCTTTTAAATCTTCTAAGCAAAATTCCAATTGCGTTCATGGAAAACTTAAGGGCATTCTTGGATGAGTTTGACAAAGATTTTTATGCAGAGGTATTGCAAAATCCCTTGAAGTAAGTCTTATATAAATATCAGTTGAAATTCTTTAATAACCTAATTTAGAAATGTAGAGATTTTTCTCAAATCACAAACTCATGAAAACATTTTTCTCAAACCACAAACATTATGAAAACTCCAATAATTATAACCACAAGTTGTCTGTCCCACTTTCACCCACACTCCAAAAATCACGTGGCTCAAAACGCACTCTTCTTCCCGAATTCATCTTTCGTATTTTATTTCTTCTCTATATATAGATGTAAAAACAAGAAGCATTTCAATGCAAAGTGCGTTTAATTGACAAATTAAGAGATAAATTTGTGAAAAAGGTATCACTTGTTTTGGTGGGATTCGAACCCACGACTCCGTATCGCTAGTCCGTCGCTTTAACCAAGTAAGCCACAGAACTCGCTCTAACGCAGTTGGTCGGTCACGCATCAGACCAAGGTGTTTTTAAGGAAGGTGTTGGCGTATATGAAGTCAGTGGATGCGGGGAGTGCGGTACACTGCGGGGGAATGGAGATGACAGCCGGCCAGTTTGTTTATGCTGCAGAACGGTACAGAACGGTTGCTGCGCCGCATTGGCTACAACATTTTCAAACACGGATAACCAATGTTGACATATTTCCATGGCACTCATAAAATGAGTAATATTCCCCCAGGTTAAAAAATTGCTCGTGCCTTCGCATTTTTGTGAAATATGATTACAATGGTTATTTCTAAACCAAAAGAGATTGCTATGCCGAAAATATTGCAAAATATTTGCTTAAGTGGGTGTACGAGCTAATTTGCAATCTGTGTAAGTAGGAAACACACGATGAGTGTCATGGAGTTTGTCCGATTTTGAGGCTGAGAAAGTTAAGCGTGTATGGTTTCTGTGGGGTTGCTACGTTGCTAGGGCTGAAAGTTTTTGTTTGCCATCTCGCTAGTGAAAAAAATTGAACACAAACTTGCCAGCTGTCGTTAGGTTTTCCAATATGGCGGATGGTGCAATCTGACATATTGGATTACCTTCCTTTTACTTACCTTGCATCAGACCGCGTTAAGCGCTCAACGTATACTGAGCTTGCACCCATCAGATGGTCGGTGACGAAGTATGTCAGTCGAGCTTTAAAAGGACAAGGTATTTGGAGTACATAGCTCAAATTTTCTAGAACACCGTTTTTAAGAACCGTTGATCGGATATGGCTGAAAATGCATCATGCTGATTGTTTAGTGGTTATCAACAGCGTGATGCATTTTCATCAAAATCCGTTCAATGGTACTAAAAAACGGTGCTCTAGAAAATTTGAACTATGTACTCCAAATAGCAAAATTTTAAAAACAAAACCCTAATTAATCCACCTAGCGGTGATGGCGCCTTTCTCATGCCTTCGAAAACCCATTTCAACAAAACTCAAGTGACATGTTGATGAATATAGCACTTTCATAGTTTAACAAAAATCCATATCATGGTACCAGAAATCATAGCGTTTATCTGGCTTTTGATGTTTGGGCCTGAAACTCTTCAAAAACCGCAATCTTGAATTTTGAGCCGCCATTTTGGATTTTAGTCCGCCATCTTAGATATTCTGGTCGTCATTTTCAAACTCCGGTCATCTTCCCCATTCCCTCTCTCTCTTCTCTCTTCTTGGCGTAACATCCTCACTGGGACTAAAGCCTGCTTCTCAGCTTAGTGTTCTATGAGCACTTCCACAGTTATTAACTGAGAGCTTCCTCTGCCAATGACCATTTTGCATGTGTATATCGTGTGGCAGGCACGAAGATACTCTATGCCCAAGGAAGTCAAGGAAATTTCCTTTACGAAAAGATCCTGGACCGACCGGGAATCGAACCCGTCACCCTCAGCATGGTCATGCTGAATACCCGTGCGTTTACCGCCTCGGCTATATGGGCCCCATTCCCATATTGAATGATTTTACCACCTAAAACTCCATTAGCAGCCGCCACCTTGAATTTGGAGTCGCCATTTTGGATGATTGTTATACATACCGCCATCTTGGATATTCTGGTTGCCATTTTTGGACTCCGTACATCTTCCCAATACCAAATCTATTTATTCAAACTCCATTAAACAGACGCCATCTTAAATTTGGAGTCGCTATCTTGGATTTTAGACCATTTCAGGATTTATTTCGTGGCGTTTCTCCACGAATATCCCAAAACATTCTTCTTAGAATTACTGCACAGCATTTTCCAGTTTTTCTGGCATATTTAAGAAATTTCTTTTGGTGATTCCTTCAAGAACTCTTCCATTTGATTCAAGTTTGCTCCGAAAATTCAGAATTTCGTTAAGGATGTTCTTTAGAAATCCCTTCTGGGAGTTTCTCAGGAAATTCTCCCGGATTTTTTCTTAACTTTCTCCAAAAGTTTCTCATACAGCAGTTCCATCAGGCATTCCCCGGTGATTCCTCCAACCATTGTTTCTGAAATTACATCAATAAAATTTGTTTAGGAAACTCTCAGGAAATTTTCAAACATTTCTTTAGATTATTTTCGTTTTGCCCTTGTAGAATTTCTTCAATATGTTTTATGTAATTTCATAAAATATTTCTATAAAAATCTGTGATGAAATATCTTAAAGAATTCCTGGAGGAATCTTTAAAGGATCCCCAGGAGATGGTTTTTCACATTCCAAAGGAAACCTTCTACACATTTCTTCGGTTATCACTGACTAAATTTGCCAAGGAATTTCTGGAGGAACCCTTGGAAGAAATTAAAAAAAAAAACGCTGAAAATTCTGATAATCCGAGAAAATCTCAGGATTTCTTCTGCAGACATTCATGAAGAAATCCTTAAACTACTGAAAGAGTCTTTGGTGATATTTCCGAAAGAATTCCTGAGTAAGTTCTGATGGAATCCATGAAGGAATTTCTGAAAGAATCTTGAAAAAAAAATGGAATTAAATGACAATCCAATTCTTGTAGAAATCTCTGGAGATATTCTTAAACGACTCCCAGGAGGATTATGTGAAAGAACCCCAGAGAATTCATGAAGAAACTCTGGAAAGAGTTGCTAAAGAAATTTCTTCAAACTCTCCCTGAAAAACCCTTTGTGTAATTCCTACAAAGATTTATTATTAAATATTGAGATAAAAATTCTTGAGAAGTTCAAGGATGATTTTTGAAAGAATTGCCGGATGGAACGTGAACGTATATTTTTAAGAGTCGCTTAACGTTTGTAGAAACTCTAAAACTTCTGTAAAGATTCTTAGAAAATCTCATGAGAAATTGCCAAACTAATTTATGTAAAACTTTTTAGGAATTGTTTTGAACGAATTTCTGAGTTTTCTAAAGAATCCGAGTTTAAATTACTGTAAAATTTCAGTCATTTTGGTACGTATTTTTATAAAAGTAACGGGTAACTTCCAAGACATCCTGCAAACTTGTTGGCAAATATTGGCAGCTACAACCTTCACGGATTTATTCTCCTACTGAAACTTGATCATTCGATGGCTGACGATTGATTAAATGTGATTAAGATCATGTTTAACTATAGTAGGATGTTGGGGTCAATATGACTCAGACAGGCTTGCCTATGGTGGAATTCTTATAATTTCGAAGCAAGGTATTGCGAGCGTTTGATGTGTCCCCCATAAAAATGACCTTATCTGCATCATGCAGACTGCATGTATACGCAGATTTATCTATGGATGAAGTGTTATATTTTTGATCATAATTGACTAAAAGTAGCAATTTTGATGTTGATATCGTTTCAGGGTGAAATGAGCACAATACATGGATAAATTATTTAAGAACTTTTTGGACAATTATCTTAATGAAGATGAACAGCCTAATTAAAATCAAACTCTTCGTAGAGGTTTTTGCAAAAAAAAATCCGGGGGTTTAACTTTAGTTTTATATAACTGAGTTCCCAGAGCAAATTCTGACTGAAATTTTGGAGAAATAAAATCCAATACAAAATTCCTAGTAAATTTCTTTGTGTAGGTTGCGTTCTACGTATCACAGTTTAATTGATTGAAAAAGCAACTATTACAATTACAGTCGATTATGTTTCAAACTTAAACACAGTTTAAATGATTTACCACATCCCCAAAAATAAATTCAACTCGTTTTGGAATTTTTACATTTTTATATCTTATCCATGAAACCACTTCCAAATGATTTCGATCGCTACTGTAGCTGGCCAATTTTTGTAATGAATCCCCATACTATTCAAGACATTGTGAGCTTGATCCAATAAACGAAAAATTATAGCTTGAATCAACTTTCCACCTCCTTCTCCCGGCATCTATTCGTGATTGTCTCGATCAACCGTAAAAGGAAATCGAGCAAATGTGAATTGCCTTCAGGCAGCACAATTCGGTTTCATTCATGCCTACTAGCGTGTAGATTACTCTCGGCTAGCCAATCATTCAAGCTCACAACCACGCGGCTCTAAATCTACACACCTGCATCCGATTCGATCCGATCGTCGGTACCGAGAGGAGACTAGATACCTACATACGAATATATCCCTTCCAACTCCCTTCCAACTCCCGCCCGAACCACCATCTCTACCTGTTGTCGTAGTGTAATGGCGAATTGCAGAAAAACAACGACTTGATTAAAAAAATATTTCTCGGATACTTTTTCAAAACGACGTATAATACACGCAAATCCTATGTTGATACGTCGTTTTGAATAAGTATCCGAGATTTCTCGCTCTCTCAACGACGACGGCGACGATCGATGGTGGCGGAACGACCTTGCAAAGCTTTTATAGACCCGTAGCAGCGCACAGTGGCGGGCCTCCATACAAAAGTCGGACAAAACCTCAAATGTTAACCGAAATTGCTAAAATTCACAGGTTATGATGATTTTAGTTCCCTAAATCTATTTCTGATATGGAACTTATCATATGTTTTGATTTTACTATATTAGGGTGGTTCAAAATTTTGAAATCTGCTGATTATGGAAAGCATGTAAAAATAATCGATAATAAGCTATCACGATGTGCTTTCCGAACGTAGGTTTTGATTAAGCTTTTAATTTGGGGGTTCTTAAATCATGTATTGGTATTGAAATAAACTATAATTGTGTATTTGATGCTGTTAGAGCGGTCCAAAATCTTCAAAACTACATAAATCATTAGAAAAAATCGTTCACCTACGTTTTCTTTCAATGGATCAATTCAGATACACACTAATGTTGGCTGACAAGACGTGTTCTCAGGGACTGCCCATAGACCACGTGCCATTTTACGGTGGGTGCACGGACGTGTGTTAATTCAATCGTTATGGGGTCAGATAGTCTAATATAGTGAACTGCGTAAAATTTGAACTGCTTTTTATCAATCTCGTTTCAACAACTTCATATATGCTCTTCCGAGTTTGGGTTTTAAGGTACATCGATCCCTGCTATCATTTGTCGAAGCAACCGAAACAACTCTATCTATAAAGAATTGGCAATTCATATTCGCAATATTGAAGGGAGTTTTTGATAAACGATCATCAGAGATCGGTTATCATATTTATGAACAGTAGAGTTCCAGCAAATGTTTTCAAAATCTTTATCACTCTGTGTGTCGTTCAGTAGAAATGTGTTTAACGAAACTGCATGAATAACATACAATAAAACTTCAAGTTTACAAAAAAAAACAATAAAAGGGGTTTCACTAAAGAGCGTAAAATGTTCGTTTCATAAAATTGCGATTAAAATTTTCAAAGATTGCCTTGGTGATCGCGACGCTTACGCAGACAAATATTTAACGTAGCGTTTAACGCTGTTTAGTGAATTCCTTTTATATTTTTTAGATGATGTGCGTGTAGAAAAAAAAACACGTAGATGTCGACGAGTTTGTGTCACTTCGATAGAAGTTCGTGAAGAGATTGCTTCCAAGGTTGTTGAGCAATTCTAACGATTAAGATGAATCGGAGAAACCACCAGTGTAAGAAAATCAATGAGCAATGATTTGTAGTTACAGGGGATAGACAAAATGATCGGGACAGGCAAAATTTTCACTTTTCAAAAAATGTTCAACTGGCTGTAATTTTTCGAAAAGTGCATCAAATATTCTCAAATTTTTACTGTAAGTTCGTCAACTAGTTGTGTATCAGTGGTACAAATTTGGGAAAGATCGGGCTATTTCCCACAAAGTTATAAAGATTCTTGAAAAAGGTAAAATAATCCGATAGCCAACTTTGAGCTGTTATATCTCCGGATTCAATGAACCGAATGCAATGAAATTTTGACCATTCATGACTTATATAATGAGCTATGAAAAACTGTTGACTTAACTTAAAATTCTTAGCACGGAAGAAAATTACAATGATAGGATTATTTTTCTAATAAAACACCAAATTATCCAAAACTTCAACATCGTTTCAAAATTCAAGATGCAAATTATAGTTCGTTTAACTTCCCTCTAATTGACATATATATGAATGTAGTTTAAAGGAAAGTAACAACAAAGCAGCCAACAAAAATATACAATAATGGAATACATATTAAAAATAGACCAAATTGCTAAAAAATCGTAAAAAAAAATAAAATCGCTATAACTTTCTCTCTTGTTGAAAATTTCAAGTTAAGTCAAATGTTTTCCAGAGTTCATTATAGAAGTCATAAATGGTCAAAATTTCATTGCAATCGGTTCATTAAATCCGGAGATATAATAGCTCAAAGTTGGCTATCGGATTATTTTACCTTTTTCAAGAAACTTTATAACTTCGTGGAAAATGGCCCGATCTTTCCCAAATTTGTACCACTGATACACAACTAGTTGACGAACTAACAGTAAAAATTTGAGAAAATTCGATGCACTTTTCGAAAAGTTACAGCTAGTTGAACATTTTTTGAATAGTGAAAATTTTGCATGTCCCGATCATTTTGTCTATCCCCTGTATTTTTACATGTTTTCACGGTTGTTTTTGTCTTTCTTTTATTTTGAAGGTTAAAAGAGTTAGTTGTATCTGGTGAAGGAACATGTGGGTAGTGTCTATGAAAATAAAGGCTTATTCACACTTAGTCATCACTCCTTTCCTCTCCAGGTTACTGTTTAAAACTGGAGCACCCACCTTCTTTTGTTTTTCTGTCAAATAATAAAGTAATATTTTAAAATAATAATAAAAAAATGTTAAAGCTGTGGCCATTACATTATTACATTATCAGACAAGCCCCCCCCCCCCCCTTATGACCATCTGACTTGGTGAAAGTCTCTGACAAGAATGCAAATTACACTAAATTGTTAGTATTCTGAAGTCAATTTGAACTATGTTAAGATAAAATTTAAACTTCAAACAAAATCACTTCCTCCACAACCATGCGGCTCCATTGTGACCTGATATAAAAAAAAAAATTTTTTTTCGCGCTTAGCGCAAAAATGCGCAAACAGTGACCTATTTAGCCAAAAACTAGACAAAATTGCTCGTCAGATCCGGGATACGGCGTCGTTTTCTGATGTTTCCTAAACAAGTACTGAATCTCTTTAATACGAAGTTTTTCTTCAAAATTTCATAAAAGTCAATATGTTTGCATATTGTAAAAACATTATAATTTTGTGATTGAATTCCAAACAATGCCTGAAATGTAATGATTATTCATACCCAAAAACACAAAAAATATTGTCACATTATTCAAGTCTTCCTAACTTTTACAACGAACTCATGAAGGAAGCTCATAAAATAAAGGCAATAAATACTAATATTGTAGCACATAAAACTTCAACTTTGATAAAATCCACAAGACTCAATTTTCGCTCAAATCTGTTGAAAATTTGGGGTTTTCTTAGTTGAAGTATCTATAATGGAAGAAAAATATCAGAAAAATAAAATATTGAAGTCGATTTTTGAGGTTTTGTCCGGCTTCCGGCCACTGTGCAGCGTACCCGCCGAGAGGTGCCTAATTTTGTACGAATGTAAAGGCATCTATCTACACACGAACACTATCATTATTCGGTACATCAACCAGCCAACTCTAGCTCACTGACTGGCTGGTTGGTTGGTTGGTTGGTTGGTTGGTTGGTTGGTTGGTTGGGGCTCGAGTGCACTTGCTGGCTGCCGATCTGAAAGTACCTACAACACGCTGCATACCATTGGTGTTCAAAGTCCATCCCGAGCACTACGGCGGCTAGCCATAGTCATTCCACCGCGATACTTTTCGATGCATTGAATAAACATGAGATCACGATTGTAGGTACTGCTTCTGGTGCTGCTGCTGCTACTGTTGATGCATACACACAACACACGGCATGGAGGATGATGGTCGTCGTCGCGCGGTTTTAATTCGAGAATTGGTCGCGTCCGTTGAATTCAACCTTCACAAGGCTGAATTCGGTCGCTTTATGGTTCTCTGATGGTTTGGTTTGGAGGATGTTGTAATTAGTGGATGGGTTTTCCGCTTTGGTGGGTAGGTAGATCGATGGCCGTTCAAGTGGTCAGGAGGACGGATGCCTACCATGGTGTATGGTCGGGGCTCACAAACTTGATGGGTATTTACTTACGGTTTTTGTTTACTCATCTGTTGCTGATAGAGGCTGCAAGATATTTTGATGGCTATTAAAAGTGCTATGTCTGATGATGAAGTCAGGTGTTCAAACAATAGGTCTTTCATATTAAGTAGATAGAACGGGGTAAATTCCTCATAAGTATGAAAAGTTTGTCAAACTTGGATGTTTTGTGATGATTCCAATTTTTTAAAATATCGCTATAATATTGATAAGCACAAGTATAAAATATAACTACTTTCGATTAGAGTATAGATAATTATCTATAAGTTATAACTTGCCCCACTCTACCATATGTTTTTTGTTGCATTAATAATCGAATTATTCGTCCTAGAACAAAGTGGAAATTAATTATAGAAAAAGCTAAAACCATACCTGTACATTCCGATATTACACGTTCAAATCATACCACAAATCCCCGCAAAACAAGAAGTAGTACGTGCACACTGCAAACGCGCATTGTGCTCTGCTCGTAAAACCAAATTGAAAAAAAAAATCACATTCCAGGTGAATTTATTTTTACCTGCTCGACCGCACGTGTCCGGATCTAAAAACAGAAGCCAGCTAAAAATACACACAGGAAAAAAAACAACGTCAACAAAACCTTATCGCATTTAGCTACCTACTTCACGATTTGTGTTGGCACACTGCTTCTCCCCCCACGGTCCCTCTCGACTGGTCATTCAAATTGAACAAACATAGAAGCGGAGAAGAATGCACCGGACACGCGTAGCCGATCTCCTCTTCGAATCTAACTTTACAAAACACCCCATATAATAAATGTAAACAAAATCTAGAATTTCGCATGAGGTGCTGCAATTCACAAAGAACTTCTTATAGCACCTACCGTTTCGTATAATTGAAACAGTGAACTTGAACGTTACAACGTTGATTTTCTCCGTTCTTGGATTTTGTTACAAATGGTGTTATGTAAAGTTAGGCTTGTATTGTATTTCGATATAGAGTGCAAGGGAGCCGAAGCAAAAAGTAAACGATTTGTAGGTACTGTAGGTACTGTAATATAAGTTACTAATACCCAGACAACCAGCAATCGTATTACGATCACTGGTTGACTGGGTAAGTTACTAATAACGCATAAAGCGTCATGTGCCACCCTTGAAGATGGCTCACTACAATACGCCAAACAAAGGACGACATGACTCCTAACTATTCCAGTATTGTTCTGGCTTAGGGCCAATGAAGTCATGTGACGTTCCAGTGCGAGCTTACTCATCAGCCGTTTAATTCCCAGCGATGGATGGAAAGGCAGTGTTTGCTGAATTAAGCTCCTCGATTTGAGTTCGACAAGCGGTAACTAACTTCGACACCTAGAGTTGGCTATCTTTTTTTTAGTTTCTTTGTATTTGTGAATTTTAACTTAATGCTAATTCTTCACAAGCCTGGCTATCTGAAAAGAACTATATGACACATTCAATCGTGACGTTACAACGCTTTGACGCCTTTTCTGTCAGATTTCCCACTATAACTCGTAAATTCGACCGTAAACCCTCACATATTTTTGCATATTCGGATTCCTTGTAAAATTTCCAATCGAATTTACGAGTTATAGTGGAAAATCTGACAGGGCGTCAAAATGTTGTAACGTCACGGTAGAATGTGTCATATTACTTTGCCCATTAAGTGTTGCTGAAGTACTGATTGCAGTCCGCACATAAGAGTGAAGATTTCAGCTAGAAAAACGGTGCAGTGTCCACCAAGTTAGTAAGAATGATGTAGCCTTAGCTCACGAGAGTGGACATCAGCACCTGCTCGACCTTCAAGAAGGGAGTCATCAGTGTAACATACGATGCCGTCTGAAATACTTTTCTCATGATAATCAGATGACCAGTCTTCCCGGGAAGGGAATTTCGTGGAAAATGTTTTATGTGGAAAATTACAAGCAATTGTAAGATAACTTGGAGCAAGGATCCTTTTGTACCAATTCACCAAAAGTGAAAACAACGAGGTGTGTGTTGAACTGCGGTTCACAGGAGTTTCTTCTATAGACTGTTTCAGAAATTATAAATACACTAACGATAACCTGCCATTTCAATTTGAGCACATTATCCAAAAAAGTTTCTTCTAGCTCTAATAGTATACATGCTAATGAAGCAAATAATACCAATTTTGTTGATGTTTCTGGTAAAAGTTAAAAAATAAGGCTCTGTAAACAAGATGATCAAAATTTGAAGTTGCACAAAGTGGTCACAAAATGTAGCATAGTAGAAAAGAAAAAAATCTCACAGATAAAATATTTAATTTCCAAACACAATAAAAATTGTTGTATCGATAATAAAAGATATTTCTCGATTGGTAAGAGTAGTTTTTACTGGAATATTTGATCAAGAACCACCATTACGGGCCTTCTCAAAACAAAAATTTTTGTTTCAAATTTCTCAACAACACCAGTAGCAACAAACGTTAAGCAAACGAATGTCTTAATTACTGCTTACTGCATTCGTTTTTATGGTATGACAAGCTTTGCCATCTGAAGGATCGAATGAGCTGAAAAAATAAGTTTGTTTAGATTAAATGCGTTCAGGAAAGCTAAGAAACTGTGTGGTAGTTCTTATGTTCCGTAGAAAACCTTAAAAAATGAGAAACTTGATCTCCGAAAAAATGTTGTGGAAATGCCTTTATCGATTTTTCCCAAATTTTGATCAAGGCATTCCTTAGACAACTTGTTGAGAAAGCGAATGTGATAAAAATTTAGATAAGTTTGGATATTTAGTGATAAATAATGTTGAAATCATTAAAAAAACACCATTGTGCAAATGCAAATTTGAAAAATTTAGTTATTTGTTAGAGAACTCGACTGTTCTTTAAAATATCAAGACAATCGAAAGGAAATATAAAAATATGGAGTATAATATGCTATACTCTGAAAGAAGTAGGTAAAAATCATTATAACAGTTCATTTAATTTACTAAACAAAGTGTATTTATAATTTCTGAAACAGTCTATAGTAAACCGAGTACCTATAGGCGGTAAGTGTTGGAAAGTGCTTCTTGTTTGAGATGAATGTGTAGTGGGGCAACGTCAAAGAAAACTTCGAGCACTGACGTGGGAGTTGAAGAGAACGCTCCAGACATCGTCAATAAGCACATCCTTTGAAGATGGCCTAATTTTGATTGGATTGTTCTCACTTCACCTTTTTTTTTTTCACTACACAAGACATCAATAGGCCAATGTTACAATATTACACACTTGTCACAGAAAAGTCACGATGGCGCAGGTTTTTGTTGCGCAGAAATCACTGTGACCTTGTCCTAACAAACTAAAACAAACTTGACTTTTGCGCAACAAAAACTTGCGCCGCTGTAACTTTTCTGTGATAAGTGCGTTATTTGAGAAACAACTGTTGAATAAATCCATTTGATATACTTGAGTTTTAGACCCCAATTTGTACCTCCTGCATAGTGCATTGCCCGAAAGCCATGCAAGCTTTCTTGATTCTGAACTCAATGTGAGGTGTTCAGGAAAGCTGGGAATCAAGAATAACTCTAACGTACTTTATCTGATCAGTCACTTTGATTTCAGAATCAAAGAGACGCAAAGGTTGAACGCCATTAGGTTTCGCCTTTCCGTGAAAAGAACAATAGATGTTTTACTCGGATTTACCATATAGGCTATATTGGCGACACCGCCCCTCAACTTCTTGAATACACAGCTAATCGCGTTCGGTAATTTTTACCGAAATCTCAACCGCTGAGCGTTCGGTAATGGGTTTTTAACGAAATTCTGTAAAAAAATACCAAATTTCGGTAAAATGTTATCGTTTATCTGTCAAACTCTAACGAATTTCGGTAAAAGTTGCTACCTTTACCGATTTTTTCCTGTAAAACAAACTTAACGGTTGAGATTTCGGTAAAGCATTACCGAAGTCGGTGATTTTTTCTAACTGTGTAGGTTGCATCAGGTCGAAATGGGTGCTGATGCACATACCAACTAACAATATTAGATAGTCATCGGCAGAACCAAGTCGGAAACCCGCTATGATTGAGTTGCCTCAACAGCACATCTGCTACGAGATTCCACAAAAGCGGCGACATGACGCAATGCCGAGAAGAGACGTTGGTTTTTGGGCATTTGGTGAATCCAATTGAAATTCATTACCCTCGATATCTAAGAAAACATTCAAGCAGGATTGCTTTTGACGCCTTCTCGCTATCGTAAGGGTCTGTCCATAAACTACGTAGACTCATTTTGGGCAATCTCAGACCCCCCTCCCCCTCCGTAGACTTTTGTTCATACAAAATTTTCGAAATTTGTATGAAGCGTAGACTTTGGCCAGACCCCCCCGTCCCCCCTAAGAGTCTACGTAGTTTATGGACAGGCCCTAAACAACCTTGTGTGAAAGAGTCACAGTGGACTTTCCAGATTGGCACGTTGGTCAGATGAACATCACGGATGTAATCAAACCACAATGCATTCTGAGCATTTCAGAAGAAAAGAGGTCAAACTGATGGGCCTGAAACTCTTTGCTTCTTCATACGACGTACAACCTACTTTCGGAATAAACGTTACAATAATATCTTGCCAAGATATGGGAATACAATCTGTAACAAACTACTGAAAACGAGCAGTTTTTTTAAACATGTTTCAAATAATCCAATCCTTTTAGAAGCAAAATAGGATAAATCCTACCTGCCCCATGAGATTTCAAAGGAGCAGTGCTCGCTCAATCCATTCTAAAGTTATAAAACTCCGAACCGACATCAAAGAACCATAGCTACCAGAAAAGACATCAGGTTCATCCGAAAATGCAATATCCACACATCCTGTGTAAGCGATTTCTAATTGGCGACTGCACTTATACTTTGTACAGCGCCTAAATGTATTCTACTATATCGAACTGGTTGCAGGTCACTTTTCTACCCTGTCCATGGTAGAACTACGAGCACGAGGATGTTGATGTGTGGCTCTTGTTCCTTTTTCAGTCCGATTGGGGGTCCATTATAAGTTGCCTTTTAGCCGATATCCAAGTTTCCGGGTCCGTTAGAGCATATGCGATGTCTTGTTTGAAAGCATCCGTTGGGGATGGTTCATCATGCGTTAAATCGGTGATTCCCAAAGTGGGCGAATATCAGGCTAAAGGGGGCGAAAATTTGGAAAACCAAAATTGGGGGGCGAAAATACTAAAAAGGGGGACGATTTTTCATATGTTGAGAAATATCAAATGTATTGAAATGTATTGTATTCGATGTCATCTGAATCACTAAAACTCCCTGACATATCAAGATTTTTTTGTTTCTAGGATTATTGAAAAATGTCTGTTACGAGAAAGACTAACTGGTACAGAATTTATGTGGATTTTTATTGGCATAACTTCAAGAAAAAATAAATAAATAAAACTGCTATACTAACTTTCGAGAGAATTCCTTGTGAGCCTGGAAGTCTAATAAATAAGTAACTTCCATGACGAAAATTCGTAATTAATTTTAGTCAAAATTATGAAAGGAACAAGGTTGATTTACTTGATAAGAAAGTTTTGTTTTTAATTTACATGCGGTTTGTTTTTCATGGAAACTTCAATCATAAACATGAAGTTTAAAATTAATCTAAGAACACATTTCAGATGAAATTCGTCACACATTATTTGAAAATAATTCAGAGAGGCTTCTTGGAGTAATTCCAAACGTTGCTTATTACTAGGAGCTATTTTGAAATTTGTCCATAAATTCAGCGTTGAATTCCCTCAAAACCGAAGAATGGTTAACGCATGTCTTCTTATTTGTCAATAAAAAGTTTTCCAATTCATAGGAAGCTTGTCAATGCGCATCACTGGCTTTTTCAATTTTTAAATACTGAGCGATGCTGACCACATTTAGAAATACACCAATATATTCCTGACTTATATTTTTTGCATAAAAGATATTTTTGTAATTGTTTTTCAATTTCTTATTTGAGTGGTTGTGGTGACTAGTTGAAGAAAACTAGTAAAACATCTGGTTGAGGATAACGAGTGGTCGTAAATGTTCACAGTCCGTTCTGTTTTGCTCGATTTTATTCATGAATATGATTTCAAAACGTATTGGTTTTACACGCAATAATGCAGTTTTTTTTAATCCAAACAATGCATTTGCAAAAAAAAAACTCAATGACAATGAGAGCATTACTAATTTAGATACACTAAATACCAGGTTTGCCACAGTGAGCTTTCAAAGGCTTCTATTAAGTAAATTTTCAGGAAAAAATAAATTTCACTTAGGGCAGGGGGCGAAAATATTTTTCTCGAGCTCCAAGGGGGCGATACCCCCTAAAAGTTTGGGAAACATTGCGTTAAATAAACCGAACAATAGACGTATCTATCGGTTAAGGATAGGACATACATCTATGATGGTCCAGTTCAGAGATGAGTGTAGCAACGATTGCGTTGTTGACAAGTACACATGTTCGAGGCTTAACACGCGAGTTTGCCATTTCATTTTTGCTGGAAATACCAAACACCGGGTTCGCAATGTTTCCTGGATAGAAATTCCCCTTGCGAAAGTAAAGTTCTTGGACCAACGTTCCTTGGACTTTTGCGTAAATCTGCAAAGATTGAGCGTTGCTGTTGCTGTTCTTTAATGCTGAAGATAAATCTGAGCTATCCTAACCGTAGTCACTACCCAAACTAGGGAAGATTCAAATCTTTACATCACAGCACAACAATTAAACCAGATCGATATTGATTGGAAAACGCCAAAGGTGAGGCTACACAGAATACGCTGTGTAAATCACATAATGCGAAACCATATGGGTGAAAATTTTGACTGATAAATGATATCTTGATATTTAACCCCGCTTTGAATAAGTTCAAGTTTGAGACTAAAGAAGGGATTGTCTCGGAGAAACACAAGGTTCACTGCGCTATTGCTCCGTTGGCTTCGTTTGCGATTAGGAATGCTTTGGATATTGACTGAACAAATGGTTATGAATTTCTTGGTAAGTGTTTGGCTTTTAATGGTAAATCCACCATTTACTATGAAGTATATTTGATCGCACGACAACATATTGCAGAAATGCGGAAAATATTTGCTACCTACAAAGTCTCGACGGTAAGAGCAAACTATTATTCAATTTCAAACCTCATTCCACACATCCAGCCCTGTCTGTCGATGGAAGATTTATGGTAGTGCCTAGCTAGACCCAGTCCACGCGGTAGTCATCACTTTCCAACTGTCGTCGTTACGTGTGATGCTGCCGCCAGTGAAAGGAACCCCTGCCATAACCAACCAAAGCCGAGTTTCTTCGGTCAGTGGGAAATTTGCAAACCTCTCGTAATGAAAATGCTAATGACTGTTTGACTGCCGGTGCTAGCATTAATGACGTTCACGTCGATAACGTATTAATATTTTCGTCCATGGAGCTTGGTTAGGAGCCTAACCGAAGATGGTGACAACGCTCGGCGACAGGAAGCTTCACTAGTGGCCAGTTGGTCCAAACAAGCAGAACTGGATTGTGCGCTCTCGAGAGTGCGTTTGTTAATGAGAAAAAGTTGCATTCCAAGCGGCAAGATTTGCAGACGCTTTTCCGAATGCTTCGTTTGGATTCAGTTGTATGCAGTTGGATCACGGTTGGACGCCGGTAATGTAGATATTAATTAGCGCCGTTTCACGCCGTCATCGTTGAGCTGCTATCGCACAAAACAACCGCTGCTGATGGCATCAAACGGGAAAAACCAATTTAAATTCCACTAGGATTGCTCGCGAATGGCAAGAAGCGTTGGCGGGGGATTTTTTCGAAGTGAATCACTCACTCACGAACGACGATGCTATGGTTCGACTGTCCGCTGCAGGCCACATGAGAAGTTGCATACAGAAGTGTGCATGGAATGCAGATATAAAGCTTTACTACTTGCAGCAGTAATTTGTTTGTATATATTCATCGTGCTGCCCTACTTCCGTTGGGCGGACGAGTGGAGTAGCAGCAAAACATACAATTATCGACGACAGCGCCCGAGACCTCTACATACCATTCCGCCTGAGTGCGCCGCGTCTAACCTCGTAGAGTGGACGCATCTAATTAATTTCCGATAGAAATTTGATTGATAGATTCGCATTTGAACCGGATTTCCAAGCCGTGTGTCGTTCAGTTATATGAAGAACTTATGGTTCCTTTACATTCGAATTATATTGTTGAAATCCAATCCAGCAGGTCTTCGACTCAATAGTTGCGCTTTTACCGACTAAGTCTCCATTTCCCTTCGTTACATCTACTTATTACCAAACAAAAAAAAAGTTCCTCCGTCGTCAGGTCAGCGTCATTTATCGGTTTTCAAAACACGCGTTTCGATTAACGTGCACGCCTTACGCGATAAATAGGTCATATGAAAATGTTTCCACAGGTCGTGCGAGTTTAATGACTCGACAAAATGTAGCAATAGGTTTGGTGCCCAACAACGGTGAACGATCATCTGCCTTATACTTTGGTACCTACGACAGCTAGCTCAAGTGTATCCCTCACACCGCCACACATTGCTTTGCGTAACTTTTATATGGAAATTTATTCTGAAGACGCGCTACGTTCAGTAACGCTCGCTATTGTAACGATTTTCGATCGCACTTTATACCAGAGTGTTCAAAATGTAGAATTCATTACCGTTCCATTGTAAAAGAAGGTCAAACTTGTTTTCTGTGGCATCAGATGAGCAAAAATTTAATCGGTTTGCTGACTTCTATAGGTTTAAAATAGGCCTTTTATCATCATGAGGACAAAAAAGTGTTAGAGTCAGCACGGATATGTGTGAAAAAATTGGAACATTGATAGAAGTTCATACTTCCCGCTTTATTTTATAAGCTTGTGTTACTGAACTGTTTACAGAAAACAAAGTTAAGAAAAAATATCAAATTCTTCGAAGTCATCTCATTAGAGTCGTTGTTAGTTAGATTGTCCAATCAAAAGATAGACACAACATCATCAGGGAAGCGTACAGAAAAACAATCATTAAAACAAGACATCCCATAACAACCATGACAATACTGACTGACCAGGTGCATTTACATCTTCATCCATCGCAAAAAGCACTATCCGCCGCTGTCATATAATTAGGTAGATGCCTCCAGCGGTACGAGTAATTTGAATACTACATGGCGACCGTCTTCTCTGGTCTCGTCTCCATCCCAGCTACCATAATAATGTAGCCATCTCGTTCGCTCGTCGGACGAGGCCATGTCAAGGATTCAACTCCAACCTCAATTCTGGGGAATCACTCCACCGAGACGACTGGTATGATGCTTTTACTCGCTTGGGGCACACCTTGTAGGTATATGTTCCATGAATTCCATGACTTCACCGCGCGCGCGTTACCCGAGAAGGCATCAATTTTCGATGTGACGACTCTTCGCGCGCGGATTCCATTAGTGCAGCTAATGGTAAAGTGACATTATGCAGAGTGGAGTTTGATGATGATGTTGCCCCGTTTCAATAACGAGCTGGTGGTAATTGATTTTTTGTTTGTGGAATAATTGATGAATTCCCGGAAATGTCGTAGGTGATCAACAATTTTCTCAGAACAGTTTCCGAGTTGTTTAAATAAAGCTAAATCTCAACCGTGAACCGAAATCTAAAGATCGCCGAGTTCAAATCCAACAAAGAATCGGCTTGTTCAGTGCAGCTGCAGCTCGCAGACAGACAGCGACGACGGCGGCACTCGTTCGTTGACTATTTTTAGATCACATGGTTTCTGTTTTTGCTGCTACCCCTTTCGAACAACCCCTCAATGCTGCACCGCGCCAACGACCGGCATTCTATTTCAAGAAGGTAACAGGATTTCGACGATCGCGTGATCGCACCTCTCTAGAGCTAGACGGTTTCAGTTCATGCGTGAGGTTGTGTTGGTACCTATATCATTCTGAGTCTAGTTGAGCTCTCTGCACTTAGTCGCCGTGTAGAACATGACACATTGATCATGTCCCAAACTCTCGGGTCTCTCGGCAAGCGTTCACATTTCAGACTGCCGAGTCACGAACGCAACTTCTTCCTAGATAGAATACAACGCACACTGCGCAGCCGGTCGCCACTGGCCAATTATTAATGGCAGAACTTACACAGAGCCTCGCTCAGAAAGGCTTGGATTATAAGGAAGTGGTAATTAATCCCGAAGCGCTCGATGAAATGGGCAGCATAATAAATCTGTCGGGAGATAAGGTTTCGTGAGTAATGAGATTTAAACGGCGTGTTTGCGCATTAAGATGACCATACATGCAACAACGGTGACCGCTTCGACTGCTTGTAAGCACCACAAATGACGTAAAAGTCAACGGCACGCATAGCACCCCTGCAAATGTCAATAAACCTGTTTACCAATTGCCAGTGCTCGACGATCCTGCACCGGTGGAATATAATGAATTTGTTTACTCCCCGGCAAATTATAGCAACAAAAGCAACGACACGTCGATCGACATCGTAAAGTTGAACCGCGTTCGCCGGCTTCTACACGGTTGTCCACAAGCCGCAGATTGACCTTTTTGAGCCTAGATGCATTGAGTCGCAACTCAAACAAAAGACTTGGTAACAGACCAAGCGTAGGTAAGGAATGAATTTACCTACGATTATCTATCGAAACACATGGTCTCGTTGTCGCCAATCCGAGCCGGTAATCTACACAATCGCCGGCTTGCATTTATTTATACCGATTTCTTTATTCAAAATAAAAAGAATCCCAAGTGTTGATGATCTGTTACCGTGCGCGCGGGTTGTCTGTTGCCAAGTGCAAATCCGGTACACGGGGCGGTGGCCTTGTCCGAAGGATATCTTTATTCGACGGGACGACGCGCGACTCGCCCCCATATCGGACCGGTTTATTTTTTTTCTTGTTGTTGCTAACCGCGGATCATCGAGCCGCATCGTCGTCAAGCCGGTGATGTGTTGAGGAAATGCACAAACGGTGGCTGTTCTCGTGAGCAAAAGGTGGTGGTTCTTAGCGTGTGCACGGTAAAAGAAGCAAGTTTATCTACCTGTCGAGTAAAGCCCGCCTTTTGTTTCACTTTATCGGCATAAATAAGAACCAGCTGTTTATGAATTTGTGCAAGTGATTTGGAAAACAGTTGATAACAGTGGCGCAAAGAGTAAAACAATTAGAACATACAGGCCTAATCCTACAGGCCTGGTAGCAAGCTGGACTAATCAACGAATTAGAAACCTGGTTCGCCCATCGTGCTCTCTGCGCACCACGTCTTCTTGTACCAACCGGATGATTAGCAAATATGTACCAACTTTGCAGGGTTGCTGTCCTGCATTCTCTGCCCACCGTATCCGTCCAGCTTTGGCCACTTTCAGGATGTTGGGTTCACCGTAGAGTTAGCGAGCTCGTGGTTCATCCTTCGCAGCCTACACCATTCTCTTGCACCCTGCCGAAGATCGTCCTTATCACGCGTCGCTCGAAAACTCCGAGTTCTTGCAGGTCCTCCTCGAGCATGATCTATGTCACGACTTCCACTGATGATGCGCCTTCGTATTACACGGCTTACGCTATTGTCAGCCATTAGCAAGGAACCGAGGTAGACAAATTCTTCTACCACTTCGAAAATATTCCCGTCCATCGTAACATTGCTGCCAAGGTTTGTCCTGTTTCGATCAGTCCCACCTACCAGCATGTACTTAGTTTTTGATGCATACACCACCAGTCCGACTTTTGCTGCTTCACGTTTCAGACGGGTGTACAGTTCTGCAACCGTTTCAAGCTAGCTGCAATAATATCCTTGTCATCCGCAAAACAGATAGGTTGGCCGGATTTTGTGAAGATCGTATCCCGGCTGTTGAGCCCGACTCGTCGTATAACTCCTTCCAAGGCGATGTTGAATAGTCAGCAGGGAAGTCCATCACCTTGTCGCAGTCCCCATCAAGATTCGAATGAACTGGATAGCTCACCGGGAATCCTTACACTGTTCGGCACACCATCCATCGTTGTCCAGTTCTCGTCCATGATTTGCCACAGCTCTGTGCAGTCGATACTGTCATATGCCGCCTTAAAGTCGATGAACAGGTAGTGCGTTGGGACCTGCTATTCACGGCATTTCTGAAAGATTCGTCGATGAAACCGGCTTAGTAACTTCCCATGAACTCATTTACTTTAGGTAGGGGTAGGCGGGGCATAATGAGCAGCCTAAGCATTTTCAGGGCTGTTACAACAGTCGCGGTTTTCGCGGTTTTCGCGAAAATCGCGATTTTCGCGGATTTGTCGCGGATTCATGTGCCACGACGCGGATTTCGCGGATCCTTCAAATTCGGTCGCGATTTTCGCGAATTTGTCTGAGTTTAGTGGCGCATTTCGTAAATGGCTATCTGTATGGTTTTGAGCAATTTTTAATCGCGAGGCAGGTGCGTTCTAGCAAATATATCATGTTGTAATTTATTTTAAAGCTGTTTGAAATTTCTCTCAATCTTATTTCCTTTGCAGCTTTTGTCAAACGTTATCTTTTGCAGATTCTATTAAGTTACTGTTCGTAACTAATTAGATTGTCAAAACTAAATTGAAAAGCACAACTTCTCCAAAAAGTCGTAAGTTTTTTTTAATTGAATGACAGTAGATGTCACGATTTTTTGCGCAATTTTATTGAAACGATCTTATGGCTTCGCAGAAAAAACAATATGAAGAGATAAATGGTATCTCTACTATTTCTCGAGATGGTATTGGATTTCTTATTTATGCTTAGACTTCTGTGATAATCTGAGAATCCTTCATCATTTCCCAGCGATATTTCACACTAATTAAACTTATTTTGTTCACCTGTTATGCATCCCACGCCTCTGTCATGAACTCAACCGAACTTGTGTATGCTCGCCACTGCGAAAGCGTATGCGAAATTCGACTGTGATAATAATGAATTCGGGTCGAGTCTAAATGGGTGCAAATGTCGCAATATTTTCCAGAAATCAATTTCTTAATAAACTCGAAAATATGGATGAAGTTTTCTGCTGAGATATCGCAGAGTTTCAATTGTAGATTTTTTTGTTCTGTATCTATAGGCTT
Source organism: Aedes albopictus (assembly GCF_035046485.1). NCBI lineage: Eukaryota > Metazoa > Arthropoda > Insecta > Diptera > Culicidae > Aedes > Aedes albopictus. The sequence continues at coordinate 511,554,623 of NC_085137.1, read as the reverse complement.
ATTTCTAGGATATGGTCTAATATCCGGCATTTAGGCCCAAACTATTTTAAAAACATGCCTCTAAGACATTTCAATTTTCAATAAAATAAGTTATAACGAACAGATAATTTTGCAAAGTTGATTTCCTGTGATTTTGTAGAACTTCATAGATTTCGTAAAAACAGAGACGACCTAAGCTTTATTTTTCTATCTTTATTATTTAGACTTAAAAAAATGGAACTAAACAATCCAAAAAGGCTCGTCACGATAAACATCAAGAAACCCTAACAACTATTCAACAAAAAAGATCTCAATATCTACACCAGTCTATTAACTGGCCTCTACTGACCCTGCAGATACCATCTACAAAAGATCAGAGCAATTCAAACCTCAAATTATTGCTTATGTAACGAGGAGAAATAAACATCAGAACACATCCTCTGCTATTAAAGTTCACTTACCCATCGTTCAAAGTTCTCGGCAAACCCATCTTGGGCCTGCTGACATATGGTTCTTATCCCCCAATAACGTGACTTTTTAAAGCTAGTTTCACTAGAATGGGAAAATCACACACTGTAACTCAGGATTTCTATTCATCAATAATAGTTGGTCTTGAGATCAGGTATTTCAGCGATAAACATGTTACTGAGATAACATGCATACTTCACAACAAAAGGGGATATCACAATAATCCTAAAATCTGGACGCAGTGATCTTCACCCGGCAAACGAGAGAGATAATTGTTCCTTAATCTTTGAAAATCTCAATACACTTTCTGTAATATCACAAACAAAAAATGCGAAAAAAAATTTCTTATTGAAAAATCGTTGTTGAAACCCAGAGATCAAAATTTTCAGTACATAGTTTGAAATGTCATATAGACTTTCCCACTTCATATTGCTATCTTTGAGAACTTCAGAGGGTCAACGAAACTATTCTTAAAAACATGTCATTGTTTGGTTTTATTTGAAATTTAAATATTTATGTTCATGTCGCGGATTTGTTTTCCGAGTCGCGGCTTTTATTTCAGAAGTCGCGAATTTCGCGGATCATATTTTGGAAATTTTGTAACAGCCCTGCCACCAAATCCAGTAAATTAAGTGCAACCAATGTGTAATTTTAACGTTCAATCCTCATTTGAACCTTAACTGACAAAAGCTAATCGTTGAAATTCCGAATAAAGTTATAAATGTTGTAGAATTTTATGTTTTTAAAAACGTATAAAATCGCGAGTTGCGTTTTGGGGGTGGGGCATAATGAGCACCCTAGGTGGGGCAGGATGATCAATATCAGTTTTGTACACAATCAAATGCTAATTGACTATTCTTGTCAATGATAAAGCATACCGGCAACAATCAATGAGAATTTGAAGGGATTACGGGGTTTAATTTGTAGGGAACTGTGGGGTTTCAATGAGTCTTCTATTGAGGAATTTTTAAACGGTGATAATTTACAGATACTGAAGTTTTCAAGTTAATAAATTGAAAGTTACAAACAAAACCTTACTATATGCATCAAAACAGAGAAAACCAAAATTAAAATTTGTTTGTTGAAGATGTTTACCATTTTCATTATTTTATCACTAGTTGCTCATTCTGCCCCACCCTACTACCAACTCTTTGAAGCATATTTTTTCAACAAAATAATTATACAAATAGTTGAAAAGTGTTACAAATACATTTCATTGGCCTAGGGAATATCAAGAAAATCGATAGATGCCCACTAAGTTGTGATTTCGATACCCAACACCTTATTTTAGGTCACCTGATTCTTATAATATTTTCCCAGTACATGACCACTTTACGCATTTTGATAATTTTTTCAAGGTAAACGGATTTTTTGACTAATGTTTTGTCATCAACTCATTGGATTTCAGATAATAAGACTACAATCAAGCAATTTGTTTTGTTAATTTGAAGATTTACAGTGAAAATACAAGGTGTTCATTATGCCCCGCCTACCCCTAATAGATGACGGAAGATGATCTGTAATAGCACTTCACGCTAACGCCGCTCAGCACAAAAGTGCATAATTTCCAGACTACACCAAAAATGTGTAACCCTTGCACATTCACAAAATCAGCTCCTGTGTCCGCAAAATCGTAAAATTCGCAAAAATTTTTGTACAGCAATCTAGCTAGGTTTACTAGTGACCTTAGAAAACAAAAAAAAATATCGACATTTCGTATCTAGACGAGTGTACGAGCTGTTTTTGAAAATGTGTAACTGTAACACATTTTTGTGTGGTCTGGAAATTATGCACTTATGAGTAGGGCTTACACATTTTAGTGCTGAGCGGTTTTACTGTGTTTATAGGCGGTATTAAAAGTCGTGATTGCTCGAAAGCTCTCGCACATTAACTTGTCGCCTTTCTTGTGGATGAGACAGATTATCCCTTCCTTCAATTTTTCCGGTAGCTGTTCGGTTTCCCAGATATTAACCGGTGCAGACAGGTCCAAGGTGGTGGTTTTCACAAGCAATTAGTCTCAAATAAATCAAATGTCTCATTTGTCAATGTTATTCTCAATGATAAGTCATTCTATAACTAAAAGAGGCAAACAGTAATTCTAGTAACAGGCCAGTGCATAGAAATGGTAAGAGTTTATGCGAGTTTTTTGGGGTATTCCGAACATAAACGGGACGGAGCAAGCTGGCGATGCTAGTAAAAAGCCAAGAATTCATGCAAGAAGCTGATGAATTGAGCGAAATGCTAATAGTAAAAGCAGGAAGTTATTCTGGGAAGAAGCTGATAAACTCTAGAGATGTCGAGAAGGATCTCTAGAAACTTTTAAATGCTAGGAGCATGCTGGTGATTTTGAGGAAGGTGGTGATCTCGGGGGAACTAAAAGAAATAATGGAGCTTAAAGAAAGAAGCTGTGGATTCTGGCTGCTAGGGCTAGATAGGACTGAAGAGAACAAGAGGGTGAGCTATCTGCTATGTGAATAAATTGGCGATTAAGGATTTTTAAGAAGCGTCAGACTCTTAAAACAAGATGGTGATTTGTGGAATTTCTTTAAAAATACATTTTAAAAAAACTCTACAGGGATCCTTCAAATAGCCCTTCTGAAATCCAAGCTCATTTAGGAATTCTTCCTATACATATTACTCCAAGAATACTTCCAGAGGTTCCTCCAAGAATTTCCCCTGAGAGTTCTCAAAAAAAAAAACGCAAAAGTTGGAGAACGGAAATCCTTGCATAGGTTCTATACTATTTCCCGGAAAGACCCAAGAAATAATTTCCCGGCTACCCCATTTCCCGGAAAACTTTTTTCGGAATCCCGGGAAAGCAATTCTAGAAAAATGTTTTGAGGTCTGATCTGATATGACAACAGTGTATGTGTTAGATGTTCATCTAATCCCATCCGCAGGAGGTTAGGATTGTGAAAAGAAGCTAACCATGCGCGACTGTGGAATCCAGTTCAGTTCTACGCCTACTGGCGACGGAGATAGTCAAGTGACTCCGTAGCTTGAAGGAATAGAAGCGCCCGTCTAGCGAATTGGGAGTCGTGAGTTCGAGTCGCACCGGAGTACGGGGATTTCTTTTCATAAATCAAATCTCAATTTGTTCATCGAGCACATGTTTCTGATGTGCACATGGATGTCAAAGCATTTTCAACAGTGTAATTTCCACATGGCTTGGTCAGCCAAAGCAAAATCAAGAAATTGACACTGATATTTTGTTTCTTATTTCGATTAATTTTATCAGGTAATGATCAATATCAAGAGATCAAACCTTGAAACTTTATTTTAAATATTCATGCGACCAAACTGTAGCTCTTCCGTAAAAATGTTTCTTTCTTTCGTCGAAGATTGTGGTTCTAGGTTCATTTATTGAGTTTATTGGCAGTTAAACTGCTTACTGTATAGGAGATTTGCCCCGTCTTTAATTTATAAATTGTTCTTTCTAACGATGTAACGTTACGGAATTGATTAGCGAGCAATCTATTAATTCCATCTAATGGTCGTTCTTCCTTAAAAATGTGCTGTTCTTTCTACTTACACTGTACATCATGTACATCAGTTATTATTTGAAAATCGTCACAGCTATATCTCATATGGATTCACCCTTAACCGAATGAGTAGTTACCCGACTAGATGGGAAAAACAAAATTATTACAGGTTATGTTATTTCGTTGCAATTATTTTTGTAACAACGGTTGTTATAAAACATGTACCGTTAGTAGTTAAAATAACATAAATTCTAACAAAACTCGTTCCAAATAAAACAAAAACATAAGTTGAGATATAATCATAACAAGATTGTATCAAATTTTGTAAGACTTGCGAAATCAAAACAAAATTATAACAAGTTCTGTTATATATTTCAGAACAAATTTGTCACAAGTTTTGTTATAAATCTCTTGGCTCGAGTGACCAAAATAACTAAAAATATCAATCTTTTTCGTGACAACACAAAAAATCTTATAAATTTTGAAATAATTCCGTTACAAAAAATATAACGAAGATTGCAATGAACGTGTTACGAAATTATGTTAGAGGCAATTATATTATAATGGATAATATAGCAAATGTAGTTATACATCTGTTTTAATAAATGAAACAAGTTTTGTTATAACTTAGTTACTAAAATTTAAGCTAACATAATTTTTTTATTGATATTCACATGGAAAAATGGATTTTCCGGGAAATGTCATAGAATCTCTTCCAAAAATTCTCCAGGGCTGGCGTTGGTCATTCGTCCTGAGGTCTTCCCACAATTTCCACAAAGATTCCAGGAATTTGATTATTTTTAGAATTATTCCAAAGATTCGCTCAGAAATTCTTCCAGAGATTTCGCCAGGTATTCCTCTAGAGATTCTACCAAGAAGTTTTCCAGGAGTTCCTGCAAAGATTTCAACAGCAATTCCTGCAGAAATTCTGCTAGTAACACATCCAGAGATTCTTTCAAAAATGCCACATAAAGTCCTTTAGAAAATCCTTCATCAATTCGTCCAGAGTTTATTCCAAGAATTGCTTCACCAATTCACGTGTAACTCCAGATATTCTTCCAGGAATTCTTCCAAATATCCCTTAAGGAATTCTTCTAAAGATGCCTAAAACAATTCCTTCCGAGATTTCACCAAAAATTCTCCCAGCAGTTCCTCCAGCAGTTCTCTCCCTCTGGAGATTTTACCCCAGCAGTTCCTCCAACAAGAGATGAATGAATAGGCCTTGCAGCTGAAAATCTCCGGAATAAAGTAATAATAAAAATAATAATAATTCTTTCAACGATTTTACTATGAATTTCTCCGGGTTTTCTTCTAATGATTACACCAAGAGTTCATCTATAAGTTCCTTCAAGATTTTTTTGAAGAGATTTCTTGTAGAATTTCTCGAAATATTCTCGAAGGAATCTTTAGTTGAAATCCTCAAATTTCTGAATAAATTCCTAGTAAATCACTGAACAAGGTCTTGGTGCAATTTATGAAGAAAACTGCGATAATTACTGGAGGAACCTCTAGAATCTCACGAGAGTATTTTTTTTTTTTCACTTAAATCCCTTTGTTACTTAATTCCTTATTTTTAACTTGAGCAATATTGATGTTAGAGTGATTTGAAGAATATTTGCATATTAAACATGTAATCATAATGATTTTTTTGTACGGTCATCTATGCTCATGCTCATGCATTCTATGGGCATATTGTCTATGAGAAGCTATTTATGCCCAAGGAAGTATATAATATTTATATTATCAAGAGCTCCTGGATCACCCGGGAATCAAACCCGTCACCCAAAGCGTAGTCTTGCTGAATATCTTGACTACAGAAAATAAATCGACCACCAATCTAATACCCAATTTCCTCCAAATGGACTTTCGATTAAACGATTTCCTCAATTATCATCATACAAACTCGCCACACTCCAGTGAACGAGTTCCATTGATTAATCCCAAACGGTAAACAGTACCGGTTTTTCTGTGCCGCCTTCCTACGGTACCACGAAAGTGACGATCGATGGACGACGCCACCACGGTAATTAAGCCATGCAATCGGGCGACCAAGTAGGTGTATTTAATTGAAAAATAAATCCACACTGAACCAGTAAGTTGACCAACGCAACGACGTCGCTAGCCGCCTCAAACGACGACGTGATTGAATGAAAATAATTTTCCTAATGAATGCTCGGCCAACAAGATCTGATGTTGTTGTCGCCGGCGTTGCTTTGGTTCACAACGCAACCAACGCCAACAACCAATGGTAGGAAGAGAGTGCCAATGCGAAATATTGTCAACAAGCTAAAGTTAGACCTGGGTTTTCGAACTCTACTGGTTTGTTTTCTGCTGGCGGGGTGTTGACTCGAAGACGGATTGCTCGAACGGGGAAAGTAGTTTTGCAGGATTTTTTTGTTTTGAATCATTCGTGCGTTTTAATTTTGATAAAGGACTGCTCTCGCAAAATAAGTATGTTTATTCGGCAATGTTTTTCTTAAGATTTCATTCCTTTTTTGCGTGACATAACATGCTAGGAGTAATTAAATAAATGTTGCCAGTGTTATTTTTAATTAGATAATGCACCGGAGCTCTTCTTTCGCATGATGTCTTCTAAAACGTTTAGGCAATCATCAGCTACAACCAGCTACGATAGACCATCCCACCGGTTGTATATGTCTAAAAGTGCAATGCTCAAACGAGATGACAAGTAGATATTATGCAAGTTGAAATCACCCGTCTTCGCTGAGCGAGCGCCTTGCACATCTGGTACAGAATTTGTCTGGCGACACCCAACACGGCCTAATTGCCTTCATTGGATGATTTGAAGAAGTCAAGTACAGCACTAGAAAATTTCTATTTTAAACCGGCTACAGCTAGCAAACCAACGACGAAGACAATTTTAGAAGTGTACCACAATAGCAACCACATGTGACACAATATCACATGCGGAATGTACCTTCCTACTCAGAATAAGCCGCGGTTTTATTTAAATAAGGAACTGAAAACAAATCATCCACTATCATCAGTTGGTCGAGCTATAGCATGCGGCGCATCAATGCGTGCCATCACTCGTGCGGTTTGTCGGACGATTAAAATAAAGTTTACTAAAAACCACACCAATGCAAGTTCAAAACAAAAACAGCACTGCTGCGAATCGAGCGAAATCGCGCGATTACGATGACGCAAATCGAATGAAACTATCCCGTTTGTTATGATAACATTACATAGTTTACTTTTCGTAGCACTTTTTAGTCGTTGGGTTTTGATTGGGCATCTTATTTGGACATTTGCAATCAGACGTGCCTCTTGCAATGTTTTTACTTATAATCTTGGCGCAATATGAATTGTTAATGCATTTTTACTCAACATTAATTATATGGTACGGCATTTTGAGTGTAACTCGCCGTATCATTAAGCATAAGACACAGCAATGATAGTGTGGATGGTTCTGCATCTGATAAAACCCGATTTAATCCACCTATGGTGAACAGAACCCTTCTTACACTTATTAAAACTATTGTTGTATTATTGCATTTAACATATTTATTTTTATGATGGACCAAAAGTTTTAGAAAATATTGTGGATTTGGCATCTAGTGGATTGGTTTCCAATTAGCATCATGGACCATGGACTAAACTACCAGAAATGCCAGACATCTCATAGAATCTTGTATGGAATGTTTAAAAATTAGCTTAAATATTCTGGAATATTGTATCTTTTGTAAACTGTCAAAAGATGTTGAATCGGTTAACAAATGGATAAAAAAAATCAGCGAGATACACTTTGTCTAATATCTCTTAATCAGTCGAATAAATTAGCTCCGAAGTACTTGGTATTCATGGTTATGGTGTAAAAAGGACAAAAATGATATATCTACTATGTTTATCAGTTTTGGCATTAGCTAGTTATTTTGGCTGTCCGGTTATTGCATTTTTCCTACATTTTATAAATTTAAAGCTTTCCTTCAATATATTGTTAGTTTTCATAGAATTCCTGTTTATTCGTTATTTATAATGTTGTTGTAAACAATAACCTGCTAGTAATCACTTTATAAGAGGTCAGAATTATTTATTGAAAAATAATTTCCCACAGGCTGCTCAAAAGCTCATGCAAGATAACAAGTGAATATAATAATAATAATAAAAAAGAAATTTATTGAAATACACTTCGAAAGATATTTCAGTAATCAAATGTCGAATCGAAATAAAATTCCAGGGCCTTTTACAAGGATATGGTAGCTTTCGTTTCATGCCTAGAGAACCCAAATCGGTTGACAGACGACTGAGATATTTATTATGATACACTTGGTCAAAAATCTCTCAAAAAGTTAGCCTGTATTACTCCCAAGTATGGTATTGTACCATTTGGGCAGGTGCACCTATTTTTTATTAAAGACACGGACAACGTCTTCAGCTTTCTGCTGTACAGACTGTTTTAAACTTAAGGTGAAGGTTGCTCGAGATCATAATAATAAGCTTGGCTCCCGCTCTAATAACCCTCTCAACCACCCACTCAAAACAAACAAATCAGACGGCGCACAGTGTAGTGTGACTTGGTCAAATAAACTAACAAAAACGTTCCAAAATGAGCTGTATTAAAATAGCAGTTGTACCTTTGAATTTTGGCACACATATGATTTATTGCGTATGCCCACCAACACAATTTGTTCTTATAAAATATTTTTAAATTTATTTAAATCCCTACTTTGCCCAATATTTTCACCAATTATCCCATTGTGCACCACTTTATTTACGTTTTTGTTGACAACTCTCTCCTCTCTTCTCTCGTACTTTTTCTCTCTGACCGTAGAAAACTACCGTGTTATGGGGTGACATTAATTGATGTAATTTCAACTCATAAACAGCGAACGATTGTTCTGTTATCTATTGAAATTACATTGGTAGTATGATATTTAAAGTAGTTAAAAAGATTAACAAAATAACAGCCTTGTTTCGTGATAAACATGAACTGCGGTTTAATCAATTTCACCGTACGTTGAACAATACCACTCAGTTTAACGGTACGCTTTTCCGTTTTAACGAACCGCGATGTAAATTGATCCGGGTTTTCGGCCACAAAAGTGGAAAACGCGTAAGTTTTTCGCGATAAACGGTAGGTCAGGCGAAAATGCGGACAATTTCACGTAATCGATCAACTTATTGCAGTGCTGTGTCGTGTAGAAGACTGTTGAAAAGTGATTTGAAAATAAGGGTGAAGCGCTTGTCGAAGAAAAAAAGTGCAGTGTGTGCTACATTTTGGCACGAAATTGTGAAAATATTGTGAAAATTGCAAAGCAGTAATTCCTGACGGATGAAAAATATAGTTGTCTACCACAAGTAGCAACCTGAGTGCAATTTAAGAAGGTAAGCAAGTATAATTTTGAGAAATTGTTCGCTAACTTCCGCGCTTCTCGATGACTATGGTGAGGGGAGGGAGGTATAAGGGAGAGAGTGGCGGCCATACTCGCTGCCATTTTGTAATCCCTGCAACTATGTCCTTAACATTAGACAACGGATAACGGAGCATGCACCAGTGGAAACGGGGAAGAAACTATTCTCACAAAAAGTGTCAACGCCCGAAGTGGGAATCGAACCCTCACCCCATAGCATGGTGCGATTATAAGCTTGGTGACCCTAACCGCACGGCTACGAGGCTCTTGCACTATTACTAAGTCAATTTCGAACCGATTGATTTGAATTTTTGTTCAGGGTAAGATACTGTACGTACCTAACTCTATACAAAATTTCAAATCAATCGGTTTGAAATTGACTTAGTTATAGCGGCAAGTGCCCAAAATAGGTACACCTGCCAAAATGGTACAAGACCCTACTCTTTGAAAGTTATCTCGGTAATGAAATGCCCAATCCTAATTAAATTGTATAGGGTTCTACTAGAATGTTGTAACTTTCATTTGGTGCCAGAAGAATCGGAATCGGTTGAAAGATGAATGAGATATTTATCATGATACACTTGGTCAAAAATCTCAAATAGTTTAGTTGTATAAATCCTAAGTACTCTTCGAAAGATATCTCTGTAACCAAATGTCGAATCGAAATAAAATTTCAGAGCGTTCTACTAAGGTATGCGCACAGCAAAATCTAGCCAAAGAAAATCAAGCAGTAATAATGCATTCTAACTTATTCTCAAACCAGAAGCATTTCATCATAAAAAAGCATTAATTTACTTTAAATCAACATCAAGACATTGTTGATTGAACTTATTATATCCGTCATCTCAAGCTTTGCGCTTGAGTCCTTGCGTAAAGTTTTGCACAGTACCTTCGATCGCTTGCCAAGAAATTTTTACCACCTTTGTGTCAAAATCAATCTTATTTTTCGATGAAAGCTGCCTTTCTTGACATTTTTTGAAGGTTCCAATTCACGGTTACTCAATATTGCTTAATTGGGTTGATTTTTGAGGTGTATGAAATTTTACGATTTTAGAAAAAATGCGGTACAATTTCCACATAGTTTTCTGCATACAAACGCAAGGATTCTCCGCCATAAGCAGGGCACAAAAATCAATCCAAATCAATACACAATATCTAAGCTTTTAAAAAAGGGATGCCAGCCATTTTTACCGACATTTCCCGTAGTGAAAAAGATGAATTGTTATACATGTATTTTTGATAGTTCGGTTTTTCAAACCACAAATTTATATTGTTGACAAAACTATGCATTTCTTGCTAAACTTTGATTATTTCTTGGTCTTAAGTTAATCTGCAACCTTTCCACGTTGTAATGATGTATAGAACCGAACACTTGAAAGCTAACTTAAGTCTGCGGGGACGGTCGTTTTAATGTACATTGTCAGATTTTCAGCACGTTTGTGCAAAAACTTTTCGAGGACTTGTGGTTCCCTTGACTATATTTTAAACACAATGTGAACATATCTTAAGAAGTAAATATTTTTCGATTCCTTACACAATAAGCTTTCATTTGCGCCATAGGTTGTCACGATTTGTTGAAAATTGTAAAAAATCTATCCAAAATGCGGTGGCTAGATTTTGCTGTGTGCATACCTTAGGATGTTGTAGCTTTCATTTGCTGCCAAGAGAACTCAAATCGGTTGACAGACGGCTAAAATATTTATTATGATACACTTGGTCAAAAATCTATCAGAAAGCTAACCTTTATTACTTCCAAGTACTCAAATGTCCGATCGTAATAAATTCAATAGGGTTCTACTAGGATGCTGTAGCTTTCATTTGGAGCTAAGAGAATCCAAATTGGATGTCAGACGGCTGAGAAACGTGCGTGACTTTTTTTTGTAACCTTCGCACACACACACACACATACACACACACACACACACACACACACACACACACACACACACACACACACACACACACACACACACACACACACACACACACACACACACACAGACATTTGTATGGGGTGAAAAATTGGTGAAAAACTTGAAACCTCATTTACTCGAAAGTGGGTTTTTGTCACTTAAACCCCTTTGCTTCTAACCCCCTCAAATAATAAAATTTAATGGAATTCCAAAATTATTTGCGTACGAATTTCGGAGAAATTATTTTGAGGAAATTTTCAAAAGAACTTCCAAAAAAATATTATAAAAAATACCAAAGAAACTTATTGCCGATAGAAATTTCGAAGAAGTTTTCGAATGAACTTCCATAAAAAAAATGATGCATAATTATGCATACAACCATCGGAGCAATTTCCAAAGAAATTCCCAAATCAATTGCCAAAAGGTTTTTGGAATAAAATGTTTACTTTGTCAAAAAAAAATCCAAAAGAAATATCGTATAAAAAACTTACCAATAAAATTCAAAATTTTTTTGGCGAAAGTTTTTTGAGAAATTGCAGAAGGACCTTCTAATGTAATTAATTAATAATTCTTCAATGTATACGTAACTGCCAAACGAATTTATAGATAGTTCCCAAAAGTTTTACCGCACAATCTATCAAAAAAAAAATTGGAAAAAAATCCCAAAGGAATTTTCGAAGCAATAGGTTTTTTAGGTTGCCGACGAAATTTTCAAACTATTTGTTGAAAGAATGCTAAAAGAAATTGCCGAAGGTGCGCCCAAAGCGCTTAACTAATAATTCTCCGAAATTTCATAATAAATTACCGCAGGAGTAGCTTAAGAAATTTCCAAAACTTTGCCGAAGGAACTTGAAAAAAATAACGAATGGTTTTCAAAATATTGCCTATGGATTTTTCAAAGAAATTGTTGGTGAAATTTTCAAACAAGTTACTAAAAAAATGAAGAAGTCCTTAAAGGAATTGCTTCAACATTGCCAATGAAATTCCCTGAGTATATTTAAAAAGATTGTTTGAAGAATCAACGAATACTTTCCCAATATTGCCAAAGCAGTTCGCAACGATTTTTTTCTGAAATATTCTGAAACGAATTTTGAAGGTTCCTACTTCTAATGAAATTGACAAAGAAATTCTCAAAATATTTGTCAGAACTTTATGTTTAAGAAACAACCAAACGAAATTCCAACAGAATTAAGGTATGATCCCCAAAAATATTGCTAAAAGGGTTTCAATCATATTTCTGGAGAAATTCATGAACAAATTCACTAGTTTATAAAGAAAATTGCGAATGTCGTGAACTTCTATCAACGACCGAAATTTTTGAATTTTTGATAATATGTGCTGATGTCAAGATCGTGCTTTATTTTTTTTAAGTAGAACAGTTTTTGAGTTCGAGCTCTACAGTTTTTAAAAATGTGGAATTCACTAAAATATAAATATCTTGCGTTACGGTTAACCAATTTTCAATCTTTTTGCATAAATAGAAAGCTGAATATAATAGGTATGTTTCGATCATCTGGGTCTGAGCATAATTTTTGCTTCAAATTAGTGGGATTCATTTTTTATTTTATCTGTTTTAACGAGATTTTTAGCCCTAGGCTAGTTCATCTCGGGACCCACGCTTTACTTTCCTTCCGAAGGAAGAACTCACATTTTGCGAGTTTTTCGGGAGTGGGATTCGAATCCAGGTCCTCGGCGTGATAGTCAAGTGTTCTAACCATCACACCAGGTCCGCTCCACTAGTGGGATTCAAGATATTGGTGATTATATTGGTCAATCTTCTTAAATTTGAGCAAAATTTCCAAAAAAAAATAATGAAGATTGGTTTTTTTTTTCAGTAAAAAAAATCAATTGAATTTTTCTTCCTCAGCGTACATTTGAAATATTAGATGTTTGCCAGTTACAGTAAAAATGTCTCTTCAATCCGAGTATTGGTTACAGAAAAATAAATGTATGAAAGGAGCAACTTTGCTTAAAACAGAACAAACGTCGATTTTAAATCGACAGCCTCGTATAAAAAGTCGTAAAAAAATCTTCTCTACCGTATTTTTTTTGTTTTGTACGTTTTGGAACTCAGGGCACGATTCTACACTAAAAATCAGCTTACTGAGGTCAAAAATGCTGTAAATTAGTGATATTTTATGCAAACTACAAAAATCAACTTCATATTTTTCAGTAAAAAAAACAATTTCTTTATAAACAACAGCAGAATTTAAGATCTCATATAGTCATCACACAATTATGGGTAAGTCTTTCACAAGTTTTAGAACAGGGGTGCCCAACGTGAAATTTAAATTAAAAAAAAAGGACTTTATTAGAGTGTATTTTTCTAGAAAAGAGTTTATATTTCATAGAAATATTTAAACACTTCTTTTCGTTTACATATTTCAAGAAAGTATCAATTTTTTTCCATGTGAAAGTTTTTGTGAAAAAATATTTCAACAAGAACTTTTTGTAACTTTTGTGAATTAAAACAAATCATTTAAAATTTTTCGATCATTCATAAATTTGATTTTAGTCGTAAAGTTTCAGCAAGCACCGGTACAACATAGAAACATTTCTAGGATTCAGGATGCAGCAAAATCGAAAAAGATCTTTTCCCTATCGGTAATATGTAGTAAATAAATAAATTGTGTTAATCCTAGGGAGGATGTATACAAAACATCGTATTTTACAAATCAGAGAATCAGTTAATCACAGAACCAGAGAATCAGAAAATCCGAGAATTAAAGAATCAGAGAATCAGTGAACCGGATAATCAGAGAAACATAGAATCAGAGAATTGAAGAATCAAAAAATCAAAAAAAAAAAAATAAAAAAAAATCAGAGCATCAGAGAGTCAGATAATCAAAAAATCAGAGAATCAGATACTCAGATAATCAGATAATCACAGAATCAGAAAATCAGAGAATCAAAAAATCAAAAAATAAAAAAATGAAAATTACAAAGTTACTGTAAAAAAAAACAAATACTCAGAGAATCAGGTACAAAGAATCAGAGAATCAGATAATCAGAGAATCAGAGAAACAGAGAATCTAATAACCAGAGAATCAGGGAATCAGATAATCAGAGAAGATTTTTCAAACGCCCCCTCCCGCCATAAACCCTTACGTAGTTAATGGACAGCCCCTAATCAGAGAATCAGAGAATCCAAAAATCAAAAAAAAGTAATAATTGAAAAATCATTGTAAAAAATCAAATTTCAGAAGATCAGAGAATCAGATAATCAGTGTTGAAACAAAAGTTTCATTTTTAGAATTCTAATTTTTTGCGAGTTGAAACCTTAATTTTCACAAGCACATTTCAGAAAAATGAAAAAAAAAGTTTATTATCGTCGCATTTTAATTTTTGGCACGTGGACTGATACGGAGTGTCAGTAATGATTTTGAATCGTAATTGTACTAACTATTTTTACGGTCATTATAATTTGGACATAACATTTGTGAACATGAATCGGTGGAAAATGCCATGTATAAAATGAAAACTAAGATTCACATTGCATACTTTGTATTTACAACTTGAATAGGCCATCAAATGCAACAAGTCGTTCGAGTAAACATTTCACAAAAGCATCTCTAACATCTTTCCCAAGCCAAACCCCAAGCAATCGGGCAACCACTTACAACCGGATGGAAAACGTGACTCGATCCTTAGCTCATTTTTTCCACTCCTCTCAAAAACAACCCCCTCATTATAAATGTCAAAAGTCAATATAAATAAAGCGGCGGTTGTAAGCCGATGCACTAAGAGCCGGCGGCGTCAACCGGTCGGTCGGTCACTTGACCATCTTCCCCATCTCAAGTGACACCTTCCCGTCGTCACCTACATCTAGTGCTAACAATAGTGCAGAAAGTAGGCACACCCACCTGTTCACTGGTGTTGGGTAGCAGCGGTCTCGTGGACCGATAAGTGTCCCGCCCGCAAAAGTTGATTGTTCTAACCACTACTTACTCCGACAGAGAGAGATAACGTATTCGAGAGGATCCGGTGCAGTGAAATGAGATGTTTAACTATTGATTGATTGATTGCAATAGATGGAAAGCTGGCAAAATTATTGTTTTTCCCAAGTGCCCGCTTATTGTCCACGTTGCAGGTGCTGGTTGTTCAAATATTTCCATAGCACACACGAGGAGAACAACAACAACCAGCACTCGACCGACCGACTCGGCGGGAAAGGGTTCAGCTTATGGTGACGCACGTTTCCGTTGGTCCGGAGCCAGACTGGCCAGTTTGAACCGGTTCGGGTTGCAATTGCACAGCACAATTGCAACTGTGTGGTAATGCACTTAGAAGGGGGATAGAGTACTCACTAGCTCGGTCCTAACTAGGAACTAAACAAATATTGAAGCTCTATGAGGGGCAATAAATTCTTATCGCTGTGTATTGCGACTTTGGTAAATTGTGCTGTTTTATAACGGTCATTCAATTACTATTGCTATCGGTTTTTTAATGTTATTTTGAGCAATTTCTCTACATTCTAACAATTACATCACGCTTCTAAGAACCTGAAGAATGTCGGTCCCCTGTTTGTTGCATTCCTATTATGCATTACATTTGGGTGTTATTTTTATGCAACAACAGTAACAACACTATATTGCGAAGCCCTAGTAAGCATGACTTGAATCATACGAAGCACTTTGTTATGACAATTGGCTTAAGAATTTTCGCAGTAACAATAGGTACTCACTGAAGCTGACATTTCAATCGTAGTCGCTTGTAGAATATGTCATACCTACGCCTGATCTCGTTGATTCACGTGTGCCGCCCGTAAAATGACATTATCACTGGAAACGACTGTCATCATGTGCACGATACCGTCATCGTCCACTCGATTCCTACTCGTAGTGCATCTATACAGGTTCTGTATACGAGAGTTTGTGATCGCTGTTGACGCTTACCCGTTGTACGAAAAGGCAGTAAACAGCTTTTCCTCTGAGGGGAAGTTTGGCGCCAACCAGCGTACACTTGCCGGTAGAACAATCGAGCGTTCGTCAGAGTACCTACTGCTTTGGAATTGCAAATTGATATACCTGCATATTGCATTAAGTCTTGCCGATTTGTTTGTTAGTTTCAAAGTTTTATGAAATTACTGAATAGCTTTTGTCTCGATTGCCTCCCAATATAGCTTCTCACTTGGCGAAGGCTACTAAAAGAAATTCTGGGTTACATTCCTCTGTGGCGAAACTGAAAGCATTTTCTCATTTTTTTTTTTTGGGTTTTTGTTTTTTTTTTTCAATAACGTAGTAAAATTTTCAAGACCGGTTTTCATACACAATTAGAGGAAAGATCAAGGCATCTCCTCAGATTTTTTTTTCTGGTGGAAAATGTTTTACACTTTTCCATAAACAATTTTTATTCGAAATTTCGTTTGAAAATGGTTTTTGAAAAACTGATAATTCAGGAGATAGCTTGATCCTTCTTCTTACTTGTGAATGAAAACCCGATTTTAAAAGTTTTACTCCGTTTTTTTAATCAAAAAATTAGAATTGGCACTCTGCTTCATCTTAAAATTCTTATTTAGAAGAGGCTTCAAATGATTGTTTTGACTCCAACACAAAGTAAAGCTGTTATCGACTACCTATGTGTTCTTCATTTCAGAAAATAGTTATCACATCTACTTTCTATATTCTAATTCCCAGCTTAGCTTTCTACGAGCATTTCCACAGGTTTTACCAGAGAGATTTCATTTTGCATTAGTATATTGTTTAACAGGCAGGAATAAACTCACAGATGTCACGTCACAATTTACATTCCGAAAATATCTTGTACCCCGGGGATTGAACTCATCACCCTCAGCCTAGCCTCACGAAACACCCGTACTTTGAAATGTGAAAACTGAAGAATTTTGCAACCATATTGACCCAAAAATTTGCTACTATTGTACTCTGTAAAGTACTTACTAGCTTTTTACCATCAGTGAGTCAGAAGACCATCATCATCAATGCATTGAAACAGATCATGCACATTTGTAAACGAACGAGCTGTACTTATGATTTAAGCTTCTCTCCCAACAAGGTTCGAGGTTGAAAATGAGTATTGATGGGCGATGAACAGTCTTCTCGAATCATCATCGGCATATACACACAGTAGTGAGGACATTGGAAACTATTTGGAGATATATTCCAAGACGACTATAACTCTATTTGATTGCAGATACCTTTGTCAAGTGGATCTCAAATAAAGTATTAGACGATCCAGCTGACTATGATTTTTTTTATTCTATTTTTGTAATAAGCTATTTATTTCGGGTGCAGTTCAATGCTAACAGGCGAGGGAGACATTCATGTGGCTCCGTAGGTTGGAGGTATAAAAAGTGCCCACCGAGTCATGGGTTTGATTAACCCAACTACCCGAGGCACGTAAATTTGGTTTTCGTAATCTAAATAGCAAAGCGTTCGGGCCCTTGACTTCGAATTTTTCTTCAAAAACCTTTCAGAACATTCAAAATTGCATTTTATTTTTCAGCATCTGAAATCATGAGATGTAGCATAGTGCATTTAGGAGAACTTACGTATTTCCAGCCGTTTCGTTCTCTTCGTCATTTTTTTTTAAATCTATTGAACTCAAATCTTTCATAATCAAGCTGAATTATATGACCAACTTTGAGGCAATTTAGTCGGCGAAACCCCCTCATGACGAAGGGATCAAACCTGCCGATAATTCCTTTTGTCACCCTATATAAGTTTCATATTTAAGGGGGTTAAAAGCAAAAGGGTGTAAGTGACAAAAACCCACTTTCGAGTAAATGCGGTTTAAAGTTTTTTACCAATTTTTCATTTCATACAAAATGTATGGAGCTTCAAAATCAACCCAATTTTCTCCGATTTTTTGTAATTTTTCTAATCATCGTTAACCGTTATGTGGCCGGCAAACTTTTTGCTTTTTTCTACACCGTGTATTTTAAATGGGTGCTGGGTACCCGGGTACCCTGCCGGCCACATAAGGGTTAAAGCAATCTTAAAAAAGCACCCTTAACGCTTGAAATCTGAAGAATTATTTGATATTTTCAACTAAAAATCGACAAAATGGTCACTTATACCCCTTTGAATCTGGGACCCTCATTTGTATTTTCAGTAAGATAGCAATGATGCCTCAAGCTATTTTACTCGATTGATTCCGAGTGTTTTATTTTCGGTAATCCAGTTTTGTGAACACAGCGACTGCACATTAAAAAATGTACATTGGTTGTATACTTAGACACCCGTACCCAGAACCGTAGCGTGCGGTTGGCCCCCGCCAAGGGCACCAGCCTCAGAGAGGCGCCGAGAAGTATCTTAGACTAATCATGTGTTTTTACATTTTACGTTATTCCGTCTTCTACATTCTACATCCTACACATTCTCACTAGGGAATGTTTTGAGATTACCTTCGATGACTTTCTTCGCACCAACTCAAATATTTTACAGTGTTGGCAAAAAGTATTTTAAATGTACAATATTCAGATAATGCCCTTTCAGTCCATACAATTGTTATTATTACCAGTGAATGATTATTTGGGCTCTTATAAATCTAGCAGAAACCATTCAAGTCGTGTTTACCCTTAAAAACTACCGTAATCCGGGGTCAAATTGATCACTTTAAAACTTTTGCGGATAACACCAGTGTCTGTTTAAATATTGCCAAAAGAGTTTTGTAAAACCAGTACCCTGTGGATCTCCATGGAACCCTGTGACAGAATTTTGTTTAACAACATTAAACTTTAAGTTAAATAATTCCAAATATCAAAATATTGGAAATGCCACTTCGAGGCGAAATTGATCAGTATACAATTAAGCATCGGTTGGAAAGGGAAATTTCCTTCTCCGCTTAATTTTGCTCTTCTAAAACCGAATAACGCGTCTAAAATCTTACAACTAGTGAATTTAATACTTTAAATGCAAAGTTAAATTTTGAAATTTTACCTTAAGCGCCTAAAGGTAGGCAATTTCATTTGAAATAAGTGATTTCTATAACAATAAATGAGTATTGTCTCATAAAATGAACTTTTTATAACTATTTCATGTTGTGATTAGCTGCATAACATCTCAACCAAGGCTCAACAAAAATGTTAAAACAGAGAATTTACTTGAAGTCCTATTATCAATTTATTGTTCAGTAGCAATGATTTCAGCTAAATGAGAAATACATTGCAAATTTATAACTAACTTTTTTCTAAAAAATTAGAAGTCTACACTCATCTCTAGACATCTACGAATAAGATGACGTAAAAAGTTTAAGATCATAACTACGCTTAAGAGTTCCTAGTATGGAATTACAATGTAGTACCCGAGTGATCAATTTCACCCCGCTGATCAATTTGAGCCCGGTTTACGGTACCAGTATTTTTTTTAATTCCTGAAAACAAATTGAATATTCCCGGAAATTCATTCAAAAATTCATTCAAAATCTTTCGGAATTCCTTTTTTTTTCAAAAATTTTTTTTGGGAATTTCTTTAAAAAAAACTTAGAGCTCCTCCAGAAATTCTCACATCTCTATTAGGAACTCTTTAAAAAAAATCAATTTAAAAATTCTTCTGGAGATACCTTTTGATATTTCATTTTTCATTTCATTTCATATAAGAATTTGATCATATTTGAATTTCTTGAAATTCTTCGAAGGGTTTTTTTTAGGAAATCTTACAGATTATTTGAGGAATACGACCAAAGTTTCCATCAGAAAGTTTTTGATAGATTCATTTCGTAAACAAAAATCTCTCACATCGATAGAAAAATTTCCAATAACTCCTTCCGAAATTGTGCCATGTTCACTAGTGACTGCTTCATAAATTTCGGGTTGAATTACTCTTGAAAACCTTACATGAATTTCCCCATAAATTGCTCCAGGAAATCATAATTTAGGAATTCCTTCAAAAATTTCTCCACGTATTCTGGTAGAAAATCTGCCATTGATTTCATCTAAAAATTCTCCAAAAGATACTTTTGAAAGCTTTCTATGAATTCTTTCAGCAATTCCCCCCGAGATCACTTCATCAAACCTTTTTTAAAGGATTTTGTATGAGAAAATCCTCCATATATTCATTAAGAAACCTTTTCAGGGATCAAGGGCTGATAGTCTCTATAACAACAAATCAATCAATCCAAATCAATCAATCAAAGGAATTCCTTCAAAATAATTCTTTCAGAAATTCTTCCAATGGTTCGCCACAATTTCTACAAGCATTCTTTCATGCATTTCTCCAGGAACTGCTTCTGGAATTTCGTTCCATGAATTTCATTTGAAATTCTGGATACCTTCCGGGCTTTCTCCATGTATATCTCCGGATATTCCTGCAGGATTCAGTGATTCCAGAGATTTCAACAAAAACTCATATAGAGATTTCTTTAGGAATTTCTCCTGGTACACTCCTCCATGTCCATGGTTTTTCTAATGATTATTGATAGTTTCCTTACAGGTCTTGGAAATGTTTTGACTAAATTTCAGAAAAAAACTTTGGCAAAGTTATTGGAAAATTCTGGTAGAAGCGATTGAACTAATAATCAAAAATTTGTAAAAAAGATCGTTTGTGGATTCTATCATTTATATTAGAAATCTTAAATGTCATTTCTAATCATTGTGCGGTGAGATTCTTGAAACTCAAAATGTGTTCGTACATAGAGTCGTACAAAAAAAGAAATTGAGAAATTTTTGGGCGACTCCCATTGAAATTCCTTAAGAAATATCCGAATGAAAAGAGCTCTAAGAAAATAAAAAATAAAAGCGAAGGAATTTGTTCCATTAAATCATCATAACTCAACTTTTAAAAAATCTTTGGAAGAAAATGAATGATTTTTTTTAGTAAATTTCCAATGTCTAATTATCGGGGGGGGGGGGGGGTCAATCTGGATGCTTGCCAAGGGCGCCATAGGGCCACGCTACGGCTCTGCCCGTACCTCACTTTCAAGTCTTCATAGTTTGGAGGACCACCCAGTCAGGAATTTTAGGAACGCCCGGGATTTTAAATCTAGAAAACCTCGGGGATTTTAATTATCTATCGTGAATTCGCAAAGTAATGATCGACTTCTCTAATTTGGCAGTACGTCTACTGCCGGCGGGATTAAGAAAACAAGAAATTATTAGGAAAGTTAATTTAACCAGCAAAAATCCTGCAATTAATAAATTTTCGGTGGTAAACATCTTTTATAATATTATATTAATTTATTGAGCACATAATGTACCCAAGACGAACTTATTTTAGCTAGACCAATATGGGTTTGCTTTAGAAATTCTAGTGAAACATGTAGAGCCTCACATCTTCCTCAAAACATTTTTAGCATGTTTTAAAACTTTAATTCTAAATGTCTCTCATGATTTAGTTTTTGACAATTAGATGTAGGTGGATCTAATTATATGATCATTGAAAGTGGGTGAGTATTCAAGCTCGAGAACCCCTACTTTAGAAAAGCTTTCAGCAGAAGTCTTGGAAAAATACATAACAGAATTCTTACAAAATTAATTGAGAATTCTCTACCAGAGTACACGAATGAACTATAAGCAAACTTTCGGGAAAACCCTTCAGAGGAATTTCTGAGAATTTATTCGAAGGAGTTGCATGTTATAAATTCCTCAGTACAAACCGTGCGAACATTTTTGTAAAATCAGTACGACAAATGTGTGTAAGACCTTCTGGAAGTATTGCTAAAGAATATCTGAGTATCGTGCGTATCCCCAAAAAAACGGTGAAATTCTGAGCTCAAATTTGGTAGAAATGATACGTAAAACTTTTCGAAATATTATCGCTTAACCCCTTGGGAGCTTCATATAATGTAGGGTTTCCCAAAGTTTTAAATAATGGTTTAGAAGTATTTTTCTTGTTTTTATGCTTAAATAATGATTGATTAAACTTATACTCTAATCGAAATTCTCAAAGAAATTGCTAAATAAACTTCTAGAAGCATCTCAAAAACGGTTTTTGGAATCGAACTTGGTAAGCATTTTTTGTGTTTTGTAGAATGTCGATAGTACAAAAAGTTCTTGCCATTTCTTTTACATTTTTGACAAAGAATCTCAGAGGAGTTTCAGGGCTGTTACAACAGTCGCGGATTTCGCGGTTTTCGCGAAAATCGCGATTTTCGCGGATTTGTCGCGGATTCATCTGCTGAGGCGTGAATTTCGCGGGTCCTTCAAATTTAGTCGCGATTTTCGCGGATTTGTGTACCTTTAGTTGAGTTCCAGAAAATATTTCAGAAATTTAGTATCAAGCTATTTTTAATTTCTTTATTTTCTTTCGAAACTTCTGTCAAATGCTATCGTTTACGGATTCTACACCATCTGTTTTTGAGAAACTTTGAACCTATTTCAAAACTACAACATAAATGGAAAGCCACTAAGTACTCCAAAAAGGTCAAAAGTTGTCTAATTTGAAAAGCAATTTATCCGTAGAAAATTTCGCTCATTTTTTGAAGCTGAGGGCTTTGAATATAAAACAATATTGAGAGATCAGCGATATCTCGGAAAATTGGCTGAAATGATTCTGCTGATATCAATGGAGAGGAGTTATAGCGAGTTAGATTTCAGTTTTTTGTCATGCACCAACATGCTGAAAAGGTCATGTTAAAAACTTGCGTATCGCTAAAAATCGGGTTTTGGCAAGCATACTGTTATAAAAAACTTGATGCAACTTTCAAATTTTGTCAAACGTAGTTATTCTGAACTGATCATTCTACAAACTCTAATAGTGCGATTTCAAAACGTCTTAAAAACATAGGGATAACCAAAACTTAACTCGTAACCTCGTGAACTCTCTATGTCAGTTAATGAAATAATCTTAATTTTATTAAGTTAGCATTTAGGCCGTTATACATATATTTTTTAACTTATTGTGTCACCATTCCTTGGGTCTTTGACATTTTTGGATCGAGAGGAGGGAGATAAAACTAATAAAACATTTAGGTAATCTGAAAAATCTTTAAAAACACATCGGATTTGTTGAGAATTTTCAGCAAGGCCCGCTATTTTGTACTATATGCTCATCATACCGAGATCAAATGTCTCACATTTGTTACTCGCATATATCGCATTTGGCATCCCATTCAAAGTATGTGCAAGGTTCATGCCCACTTGAAAAAACAAAACTCATGTCGAAATCAAAGATGGCCACCGAAAAGTATTCACGACTGAATGTGATGCTTTTCTCGACTTATCAGGCAGTATTGAAAGGTCTTTATATATAAATTTATAGGTGTTTGATAACGAAAACCACAACAGAATTACTTTTACAAGGTGTTGAAACTAATTTGCAGCGTTTATCGTGGAAGTTGTCGTGCATATCGACCGACGAACTACAGGAAGCTCTGGGTTCCGGACCAACCACTAGTCAAAACGTTTGGAATATCGTCGAAGTATTGATGCTCTCATAGAATAAACTTTTTTTGTGAAATCTTTTCACTTAGTTCAACTTGTTTTCTGTATCGGTTATAGCTCATCGGATGTACCTATCAATCTATTACAAATACTATAATAAATTGGAATTGGAAGTTGAATGTCGTTTCGTTTGAACTATTTTTGATGCAGAAAATATGAGTTTTATCCGTGTGTTTCCAATGCGAACAGCTTAAAATACTCGACATTGAAATGATAAATAAAATAATTACATTTCATTGAAGGAACTAATGATAAATATGAGTCTTGGTTATGGATTCCATTGAAGCTTGATCTCATTTTAATGAAAATAACAGTTAGCAGTAATCATTGATTCTGCACATATTCTTCATGAGCAAAACGTCATTGCAAAAATCCATGTAGGTTCCACATGAACCAAATGAAGACTTTTTCCTGAGTGTAGTATACGTCTCCATGAGAATTACATATATATTGACATTATTTTCATGGCTTCAGTATTCAGTGTTTTTCAAAAAATCCTGAAAGAATATGTTGAATGAATGGACCACTCGTGCTGCAAAAATCTTCATTTTGAAGCTCGTTGCAGAAATAACTATTTCGACCAGCAATGTCATTATTAAAGTATGGTTAACTACTTCTAAATTCAAATTAGGGTAAAAACTTTGCCCTTTTTCGAACTAGAACATGAAGTTTTCACTTAAGATCAAGATCACCAGAAAAAGATGGCCGTCAAAATAGTGGCTTTTAAGTCCCGAGCAGAAACCTGCAAATTCTTTGAACGCATTGATCTAATAAGCTACTCGATGTTTGCTTACTCGCCGCAGTAAACGTTGATTATCTGTAATAAACCCACGCGATTTGTAGTTTTCCTGATTTGTGCACGATGCAATATGCATTGTTTGGAATGTGAACGCAATTTTGTTATTAATTAAAAAGTTATATATTATTGGATGATGGTTCATCTAGTTAAATTTCACATTAGCATCTTTAAGGATCCTCTTCGGACAATTGGGTTCTTTAGGGGTATCCAGATTATTTTGTAATCGAAATCTCCGTCCAAAAATTAGTCGAAATCCAGAATTTCATGATTTATTATGCCTGGGAACTATTTTTAAAATGCATTTAAACTTTGTATGGGGAAATTTTTTTGTTCGGGATGAACTGTCATTTTATCGATTGAACTGTCATTCTATCCACGGTAAATAAAACTGTTTTGTTTATTTAACCATCAAAACAAAAGAATTGAAACGCAATAAAATCACGTTATACTTAGAAAAATGAGCTCTATCGATTAGGCTAAAGAAAATAGCAACATTTTATTCACTAAACAACCCAATTATTCTATAGATGTATCAATTAGTTTTAAAATAGGTAAATATCTTCAATGTACATGATCATGAGTTCTGAAACTCTAATGTGGTCATAAGTTTTTTTTGTACCATCAAATGAATTCTTTTTGCTATAATTTAAAAGGTGTTGCCTTACATTGCAAATATATCAATAAATAAATAAATCTTCTTCTTCTTCTTGGCATAACGTCCTCACTGGGACAAAGCCTGCTTCTCAGCTTAGTGTTCAATGAGCACTTCCACAGTTTTTTTAACTGAGAGCTTCCTCTGCCAATGACCATTTTGCACGTGTACATCGTGTGGCAGGCACGAAGATACTCTATGCCCAAGGAAGTCAAGGAAATTTCCTTTACGAAAAGATCCTGGACCGACCGGGAATCGAACCCGTCACCCTCAGCATGGTCATGCTGAATACCCGTGCGTTTACCGCCTCGGCTATATGGGCCCTTAATAAATAAATAAATAGCATGATTAATAGTCTTAACTTTACTACTGTAATTTCGAAACCAAGACTAATCAACAATGAATTTCTTTCAGTCCTAACTGACTCGATCGATTTCTCTAATCTAATCTAATCTAATCTAATAATGACTAATCAAGTCAAATCATTGTGCTAATATGTACACTTGTACACTTGTAATTTCTCATCGTAATAGCCTGTTTTACCTCACACAAATCTACCAGGAAAAGGCCTACTTTCCCACACCAAATAAGCAGTGCTGTAATGGTTCATTACAGCACTGATTTGCGTTGCGTAATGAACCATTACAGCACTGTTTTTAGTTTTGATCAAATTCTTGATGCTTTCTGGACAAAGCTCTGAAAAAATGTGACAACTGCACAGTATAACCTACTATAATCAGACTTTCTTAAATATGGCTATGAACAGTGTGCTGTTTGATGAAAAAGTTTGGTTAAAAACTATCTTCAAGCGGTAATTTATAAAATTGCAAAAACCGTTGTACGCAACTCGATGCAGATTTCGTTTTTTAATGCACTCGTCGTAATTATCCAACTCGGCAAGCCTCGTTGGATAAATGTACAATTCGTGCTGTAAAAATCTTCATGCTGCACCTTGCTGCGTAAACTACTATTCTATAATAAGACAGAGTGATTGACGAAGAGAAACCCATCATGTTAGGCGCTAATGAAACATCATTACAGCCGAGATTACAATTTTTGTAAAAATGTAGATATGAAAATTGTTTGTAGGTTAAAATGTCGTACAGCTGTTCCTACTTTACATAGTAGTCTTTGAAACTTTCATAGAATTCAAGAAACTATTTTCAAAAACATTTTATTATTTTGCTCTAAACCTGGTTCAATACAAAATTTGAATGTTTATGTTCATGTCGCGGATTTGTTTTTCGAGTCGCGAATTTTATTTCGGAAGTCGCGAATTTCGCGGATGATATTTTGGAAATTTTGTAACAGCCCTGGAGTTTTAATGAATTTAAAAAATTCCCATACATTTCTACTGAAATATCTCTTTCAATGAACTTTTTTTTCTGACCTATGTTCTAAAGTTGTAGGAGCTGCTCTATTTTTTCCGGACACATTTGTTTTTCTGAAAGCTTATTGCGTTGCGTTGCGTAATTCTTTGACTGCATACAGAAGCTGTCATGTTATCTACTTGATATTCCAATTCCAATTATTTAAAGTAACCGTTTTGGAGAAAAAAAAAACAGCTTTCCAATCAGAGGTCAGAGTTTGAAAGACATAAAAACTTCATTTGCAGGCCCCGTTCGTTATAATTTAAGGGAAGTATATTGACACTTAAGAGTGTCCAGCGACACCTTCAAAGATATCAAGGAGTTGGATTTTTACAGAGATTGGTCCAGGATTCACTATAAGCGAGTGATACGACCGGGTTAAGACTTGTTGTATGTTGATTGAGAAAAAAATGTGTAAGGCTTGTGGATACGTGTTGGAGAGTGAGTTTAAATGTAGATCAGCATCGTTGGAAGTAATATAGCTAATAAATACCATTCCATGGGTCCATATTTACCTGCCCTGGCTAATATACCTTGGCTCGAGAATCGATTCTTGCTCTTAAATTTCTCTGAAAGCATAGTTTAACACAAAACTCCTTTTTTCTAGCTTGTCCATATTAAGTTTTGTGTTCTGTTCAATTACTGAATTTATTATATTTTTTCCTCGTAGTCATCCTGGAAAACTCAGATAATTTTGTCACCATATACATGAAGACACCCTTTTTATACAAAGCGTAATTGATGCTCTGTAATAGAAAACTTGATTTGCCTACATTAACTTAGTTTAGTTAACTGAGAACTTTAGTGCGTGGTAAACGGTGTGTTTAGATTAAACATTAAAACATTAGAATACGTTTGGGAGGGACATCTATTTGTAGAAGTACAACAATTAATTGTTGTAAATTTTAAGGTTGTTTGTAAGATCATCACAAACTAGATGATTTTTAATTCTGGAAATGCTTTTGGAAATCATGCAGACATACCTGATATTACACAGAAGAATTTCTGACAAAATTACTTGGATATCTTGGGGTGTGAATTAAGCAAATTGCTAACTTTCTAGATCACATTGGATTGTAGGCAAGTTTTACGAAGTATGCATATGCATTCCTTTGCGATAGCTGCATTTGTCTAGAGCAAACTTGGGTGAAATTTCAGAAGAAAATTCTACCGAAATCAGGTATTGTCCACCAAATGAGTATTTTTCTGGAGTTTTTGAAGAATTTCTGGTACAACTATTTGAAACTAAAAATCTCAGTTAAGGGCAAATACAAAATCAACGAAACAAAAAAAAACAATTAGAACAGAATGAAAATAAAAAGAATACTTCTCGGAGAAACTCTTAGAATAATTTCGAAATATTGAATTGACGAATCGCTGGCGGCCAGGCCTACTGTGCGGCGTTGTTATTTATTCTACAACTTTGAGTAGGGACATCTCGTACCAATCCTCCAGATATGAAAAAAAAACAAACTTCGTCAAAAATCGATGGAAGTAATGTTGCTGAGAAGTTTAATGTCACTCCATGATTTTCAGTTTCCAGGGATGGGACACAGATATTTTCCTGGTGTATCCTAGCCTTTTCGCATGAGTTTAAGCGTCTTTTCACGCTCTCTGAAACGATGCAAAATACTAATCTTTACAGCTAATGTACTATGATGATAACGATTTATACATATAACACTAATTTCAATGTTATGCATGATGATTTAAAAAAAAATAAACCGAAACAAACTCATCAAATTTATCCGAAGAAAGTTATTTCCCCCTAGTTAGATTCATTTTTTGCGTTAACTAAAAATTGTAAGGATTTTTCTTGATTCCTTGACATCCATTGAACCCACTAAGGGCAACAGCAGCTCTTCCTGTTGACCGGTCGAGTCCTTTTGCGAAAAATATGCAACTTAAGTCAGATACTTCTTCTGTTGAGAAACCAGAATCAGCACATGAAATCTCAATATTTGCACAGCATTTCATTTTTCATTATTTTAAATCCCATTTTTTTTTTCAAATAATTGTGCTAAAATAGGAACCAGCTAAATGAAAGACAGACGGACGTGAAAAAAATCAGACAGACGCGAAAAAATAAAACTGTCGAAGAGAGGAGCTTAAATATTTTTGTGGTATTTAAATAAATTTCTAATAATATGAGAAAACAACACATTCTTACCAATTTTTAACTTTGAACAATTAGAACAAATTTTGAACAGTTAGACCAAACTATGGATATCAAAGAAAACAATCATGTGGCCCTATAAGTTTGTTCCTTGTGTGAGGGTGTGGAGGCGCCTGAAGACTTTAAATTATCATTTTTTTTGATAATTGCTTTCAATTCTTTGAACCTCATAAAGTTGTCACTCATCATAAAACAGTGCCATGTTCAATCATTGCTTTTTGTATCTATACCTTAAAATATCAAGTTTATCAGTTTCACAAACAAAGCAATATAATTTCAAACTGCATACCACCCTCAGATAAATGCATTCCTCCTATTCAGCAATTCAATTGATCTGTTTGCAACTTTCCTCCACAGTCCACAGTGCATGGTTATCCCACGACATATTTTATAATCTACCATACCACCATTAGGCGACGAGCCCCAAGATTTGACTCCCATCGCGCACCATTAGCAATATACCATCGCATCGTATATTGAAATCAGCAAGTATTGTGTGGTTGGTTGGTGACACACTAAAACCCCCCTTAACCGAACAGTCGAGAGTCGAGACCGAAGCTTACGCCTCACACACTGAACTGGCTCACACCCAACAAACGTTCGACCAACCAACCGTTTAAAATGCGTTTATTTAGCGTAATGATTATTTATATTTTTGTCCCATACTATCGCGGGGTACGGGCGCCATCATCGAATTCCTTCTATTATACCTACTACACACCAGTGCTCAGCGTCATCACCGCGACGAACGACCGCGACCGGTGTGTAGCTGTGTTTGGTGGCAGCAGCAAAATTGCATACGTTGCAACAAGAGTCGATGGGGGCGTCCGCGACCTACAGAAGGGTGTTTGGTTTTATGGGGCTGCATGGGGGGTGTTGTTGGGGTATCCCATACTCTCGCAGTGCGGGCGCGATGTCCACGACCAAGAGCAGAGCGACTGTATTTGAGTCATATTGAGTTGAGCTGAGAGAGAATTTGTTCTAATACCATGGCGACACCGTGAATTTGTATTAGTCCCCGCTGGATTGCCGTAGGGTAGTGTGCTGTGTAGTTGTCGTTGTAGATTGAGATGGTGATGGTGTCAGCTCAAAGTACACGTCGCCCTCTCGAATGCTTGAGCGCTAAAACCCAATACTAAGCGTTACTTTTCTCTTTCTCGGTTTCATTTCGCAACAGGCGATGGTCACAAGCAGATACGCGTCGGACAGTTGTGCACCCAAATTGGAACGCTAGCCATGGCAGTAGCCTACCGTACCAAGATGACTATCTCGCCCACGCAAACCGGACGGGATAACACAATTATGCTGAAGAGTGATCACTTCCTCAAGGATATCAGCCCCAAGCACATCCGGTATAACTTCAACAAGAAAAAGTAAGTATCTCTCTGGAAGCATCTAGCTAGGTTGAAATACCGCGACGAGAGGAAGTTGGCGCCAACTGCGGGCTGAACTGGAGGATGTAATGCAGCGAGACGAACTGTAGTGAGTTGGCAAGAACTGGAACTCGTGATAAGCAGACTGTGAAGTGGATAAATGGAGAACGTTCTGAACCGGTACTCAGTGTATGAAAGTTGAGAAAAGTGGTGTTCGGATTTGAATTCGAAAAAAGGCGGTTCCCCAGTAGCGTCTTACTCGCAAGTGAAACAAAATGCAGCAGCTTTTAATGAGCAATCGTAAAATATGAAGTGTCGTCTAAAAATAAGAATGCCAGATGGAGGTCTGGTTCTTCGGAGACGGTAAAAATTGTGCAACGACGGGTTTCCTATAAGAATCCATTTTTCTTTAGTTCGAAGCAATGAATCACGTACGCGTCGATGAGTGTACCTATATATTTTGGTTGATCCCAGGCGATAACGACGAGACTTGCCGCCTATATTTAACTGTGAGCAAAGCCAAATATATTCATAAACTCAAGTGAACAGAAAAAGTACCCCACGAACCGGATATGCGGGAACAAAGTTAACCATTTTTCCTCGAAAATTCCACCCTCTCCCCCAACCAACGTTGCAGTTGAAACTTGCGAATCCGTCCTTCCTCGGCGCGGAGTGCGTCCCTGTGGCGTGGCGCTTTGCGAGTGCTAAATGTGTGTAAGTGCGCGTGCCATGCCAGAGTGTCGAAAATTTACCGTGTGCCGAAATACACGTCCGCCGTTTTTTTCTTTTCTTTTCGGAGGACTGGTTTCAAAGTCGTGTGCACACACAACCGTGCGTTCGTTCGTCCGTTTTTTTGGCGGAGAAGGCCAACCCAATGTGGATGTGGAATGTGATTATTTAAAAATACAGCCGTGTGCCAGACATGGGGACAAAAGAAGAGCAGAGCGCGGACGATGATGACGGTTAATGGCCAGATTGAATTAAATTTTATGAATGTTTGGATGGGCCGTTGTGTGTTGGACTGGACTGTGCAAAACTGTTGGTCATTAGCGCTGCGGATATGCACGGGGTTTTCCCCTAGGCTGCTGCAGAGCAGTGAAGATGAAAAAATGCCGCTGCGGCAATGACAGAATTTTCTGTTTAAAACGTGCATGACTATGGACTGTTAGTGAGGAAAAACCGGCTCCGTAAAGTGTTGAACACGTCTGAGCTGTGATAGTGAACTGGCAGAATGTAACGAGAAGCTGATGTTTGTTGAATCGGCTAACAGAAGTGAGAAAAGTGAATGAGATTGCTTGGTGAAAATTGAATTAGCTGAGTTGAACTGCAAAAATTGAGTTCTTATCCAGTGTTTACGGAACTCACACGAAGATGTACTCGTAGATACAAACTGCCTACAAACCTAAAAATAAGAAGTGTTTTCTAAGGCAGATATTGCACGAATCATATTTATTCAAGAATAAACAACGTGCGAACCATCAAACGAAAAATCGCCTAAAAGTCAGCTCAATACACAGCCCGTTGTTTCTATCTGAGCAATGACTGCTATACCATCATTACCACTTTGTGTGATATAAACTTTATTGTTCATGATGACAGGGGTTTTTATACAGACAATGTCATAAATGCGACCACAAATCCCCTCATGGAGTTTTACTTGCCTGTTTTTGAACCTAGATTTATGTAGTTGAAAAACTGGTTCCTACCAGCTCATTAAGTTGAATTGCAGAAACACTGGAATCATACTAAAACATATGTTCAACAGTGTGCCTATTCCTAAAATGAAAATCGAGTTATACATAGTTCCTTTTAGGATTCCAACTGAGTATTTGCATCCTATGACAGATACTTATTTCGATCGCAACTGTGTAGTAGTCTTCAGTATCTTGCACTTGATTTGACTAGTCGATGGCCACTGAAGATGGCCTTACAGTTGAAGTCGAAATGCATACCTTTCGTTCTAAGTAAAAGAAAAACTTACAGGTATTCCACTAAAACGCCCAGGTTCATCGTCATCAGTGTGTCTATGCTGGTAACCCTGGAATTATTAAGGAAGTTCATTCCACCTACAAAAATACTAGAATTCTCAGGGAATTTTGCAATCAATCAGGGAGTTTTTATTGGCAAAAACAGGAAGAATCCAGGGTATTTTTCTATAAATTAAACCCAAACGAGAGTGTAACAATGAACTCCAGGAACCTGGAGTACGTACGGTGCTATTATTCCGAAAGAACTTCTCACGCGTTTTTCACAATTTCTCCCAAAGGTTCTTCGGAAATAGGGTGACGATCTTGATGACGATGGGTATTATCGGCAGGTTTGTTCTCTTCGTCATGAGGGGTTTTTGTTGACCAAATTTCCTGAAACTTGGTCATATAATTCAGCTTGATTGGGAAGGATCTGAGACCAACTCTAAGTTCAACAGCTTTAAAAAAAACCCTTCTTGACGTAGAGAACAAAACTGCCGGAAATACACAATTTCCCCTATGTACACCTGATTCACAAAACATGCGAAATCCGTTCCAAGTAACTTATTGTTTCTATGATACCTTTTAAGGCTTTACGGGGCATCATCAGAATCATCAATCATTGCATTCAAACTTTGAAGATGCGAATCTCGAGTTCTACTGCATGGAATGGGCTGAAAAATTGATCGTTTGTATGCTTACATGTGATGAACAATCGACTAAGTTTTCAGTTAAATCATTCCAAAGGAACTAGAGATTTGCATCGTCAAAGTTTCGAGTGTAATGATGATGATAGAGACGGAAGATAGCAAAATTAACACGTCGTCCCGTATCACCTTAAGTGGATACGGAGTATATCCGTTACAAATTTTTTTGTGAGCATTTCGAAACTTGTGTGAACTTTCAATTACATGCTGATAAACTAAATAGAATAGATAAATCTCTTGATTCTGTTCCGGTAGGAACTCATTGAGAATGTTCAAAAAGATTATGAAAATCTTGATTGAAGCCTGACAAAGTTTAGCTCCCTGAAAGTATTAGAACTATTTTTTTTTGGAAATTGATCTAAGAGAATTCCTGGGAAAACTTCTGTATTTGTCTAAGCGTGATCCACGAACTCCAGAAAAATGCAAACTCTGCAGAAGCAGTTTACGTAGGGATTCTTAAAAATGTATCCAAGAAGTCAGTATAAATACAACAAAGAATCATATACCTATCAATGTAACAGCAATCCGCCTCTTCGAAGTGCACATTTCATCATTTATGTGCATATCCTCCAGGCGACTGCAACGTCTATTCACTTCTTCCGGTGCCGCTATGCGAGCGTGGGCTGAAAATCTGATTATAAGAGCTCCAACCAATATCTACTGCCTTTTCAACTGCCTTTTTGCTTGGTGTGTGCTGCTGCAAACAAGCAACACTCGCCTATCTTACAATAAGCGGCAACAACTAAACTGAACTGCGCGGGCGTTCGCCGCCTTCGGGAGTTGCTGTCACAGGTCCATGTTTATTCGTTCGTTCTATGGCGTTTATGTAGGAGGCGAAATTATGCTGCCACTGCAGTTCGCTCAAGTTTCTTATAATGAAATAGAGTAGAACACGATTTTATTACAGTTTCATGACATATGTTTCTATTTTTGTCATTGTTGTATGTCATTTCAATATCTTTTACAAGAATTTTTGAAAAATTGAATTTTTGAAAATTGAAATTTCAAATTCTAAAATTCTAATAGGCGGAAATTGAATAAATTCGCTCAGACGTACTACATTCGTTAGCATTTTCTAACATCACTAACAAATAACACACGCGAAGTAAATAAATAAACCGAAGCGTTCAGAAACTTCCGCTTGAATTGCTGATGAACGCCGATTTGTGTTCTCAAAATAGCTGAGAGAAAGTTTACGATTAGGAGGAGCCGGCTCATCGCACCACGAGGAACTCGCACATGATAAGAGCAATTGCGTTTCTTTGTTAAAGTTCGATTAAGTAATGATTCACGTGGGTACAAAATACCCATGGACTGCGATAATCTTCAAAAGGATGTGACTTAATGGATGAATAACAATAAAGAGACAATAAATTTCATTATCTGACCCAAACCGGACCGGACGAACCCTCCTTCAGTTATCGACTCGTTCTGGAAGCTTCTCAGAAACTGGAAATTCCCACTCTCAACTTTCAACAGAATGTGCATTCCGATAAGATAAAAGAAGGACTTTTTACTGCAGTTCTTCAAAACAATGCATTTAATACGGTGGTACTGGATGGTGATAAAAAGAGCACACATGCTGTCATTTCGAGCTTATTGCACAGAAATGCGTAGAAAATCCTTCAGATGATGATGGCTACCGTACTTTGTCCTCCGCATAAATATTGACTGTGTGCAGCGTACACGCACTTGCTCGGTTTATAGAGCTTGGATGACGCTGGCTAGTTCACTTGCATCTGAGATTACTCATCGCAGTATGCTGTGTCGACAGAGCTACAAACAAGCTGTTTGTCAAAGTAAGCTATTGTTATGGCAACAATCGATGGTATACATTTTTGTTCTATAGCTGACTAATGCTGAAGTGAATAGTATTTTCGGTAGTTTGTTTTCATAACATGATTATGAAGTTATAGTTCTAGTCTTCATTTTTATAAAAATTTCAGTAAGACTGTAACAGAGGGAAGGATTTTTGTGATAATCCCTGTAAGGCCTTGACAGATTAACAAACCTTGATTGGTATATCGTAACATCCTTTCAAAGAACAACCAGCTACGCATTGCATAATCTCATAATAAGCCGGCCTCCTTTTCACTTGACTTGCTCAACAACGGCGCCATCTATCTGGCTGCAGCCGCAACACTACGATGGCCTTCTCGCACTTAAAGGGAAACCATGTGTCACCACATCATGTAATAGCCAGCAGTAGCCGACCCTACAAGTGCAGTAGTAACACTCAATTCTAATCACTTCTTGTCACTGCGCGGCTAGGTCGTCGTCGTACAGGTAGTTAGTTACCACAGAAGACTTTCGCAACCAATTTCCACAGTCTTCGGGTGGAGATAATTACCAACATGTATTGCCGCGCCTCAGTGAGTCTCTCTATGAATGTGACGCATGGACGCATGAATTATTAGAAACTGCTTAATTTTGTTGCCTAGACATGGCCTCCTCTATCAGACAACCGTGCAAGGCCTGCTATGCTTGAAGTCATCGGTTACTGATAACTATGATGTGATGTACGGTAGCGCTAGCGCACCTATGACTAAGGTTTACGCTGACATCACGCTTTCATGCCACCACTATCAGTTGCAAAAGTTGCAGTTCCAACTAGTTTAGCTCTGATTAGCTAGTGTTTTACACCATCAAGCAAAAAGGTGAACCGTAGTGACAAAGCTGGTGTGCTCTGTTGCTAGGTTCTAAATAGTAAAAAGCTTTCGGAAATAAACAGCGGGATGTTTGTTGATTGTATGTGCAATCTTTATTGTTTGCAAAACAGTGAAAAATTCCTGCAATTATATGAGTTGGCTGAACTCTGCTTGTCCTTGGCTCAGTCAATCGTATGTTTCATTGAAGTTATAAATATAGGTTGGTTTAGGGACCTAATTTTGGTCGAATGAGTTTCAACATTTTAACTTTCAATGAATTATTCTTTCAATGTTACATTTAATGTTATGCTGGTAAAACTGTGATAAAAGTATTGTTCTATTTACAGCTTTACAGTCTTGTTCTACTTAATATTGTCCTACGTGTCGACAGTTGATGTTATGTTTGGAAGTTATGGTTTTCAATCTTCGGAGGAATAACTTAAAAACTAATTCTTAAGTTTTCATCCGACGTTTCGGTCATTTTTAATGTACTTCAAGTGAGTTTCTTGAAGAATTATTAGTACAATAAATGTGGCCGAAAAAAGGTTAATATGTAAGAATTTCTATTAAAGTGTGATTGATCCTGCTAATGTTTTGTATTGCCTATTATAGTGACGATACTGGAACGAGACATTCTCGGTAACTCATCGAAATTTCTTCGACACAAAGCCGATTCAATTACGATTACAAATAGCTCAGAATTTCCATACCGTTTTCCATCAATCATCCAACAGGCGGGATATTTTTGCGCCCACAATGTAATGACAAAGCCCAAGACGAAATAAGAAGAAAAAATCCAACAAAACCCACGCTTTTCCAACGCAAGAAAAGAAGTCTTTCATTTTCACTTTAGCCTGAGATGGCGACGGACAGCATCTGGGTTATAGCATAACGTCCTCCTAGCACTGACTGACTGACTGACTGGGTGGAGGATAAGCAGAATAAATATGCACCGCAATAAAAGAGTTTCGATTTTTCTCCTACTGACGAGGAGACCGGTCGCAGTCGGAGTCGGAGGAATTGCCTGGGATGAACGTGTGTCGGAGTCTGGACGTAACTCATAGAAGAACCGGGCCAGATCCAGAGCCAGACCCAAACACCCGCGGAGTTGCACGAGGAGATTGTGTAGGGGTGAAAATATGATACAGAATTTAATGGCAAAAGTGTTATTTATGGGACTTTAAACGAACGTGAGGAGCTTAGCTCTGAGAGGTGCAAGACACGTTTTCTGGTATAATAAAAGCTTGAGGGTTTTCAGGTTTTTGCAACAGCAAAAACGTTTTATGCTCTTCTAATGTACTGTTTGTTTCTGGCGTTACTGGTATTCGAAACCAACTGCGCTGAGTATGGTCTTGCTGAACATCTAATCAGTATATTATGGTCTTATATTTGTTACACATTCATCAAGTGTGTTTTTATCAATCTTGTAGATATTACTTACGATATTTCCGGTTTCGTTTTTGCAAATCCCCGAAAAGAATTTCTCACAGGAGCAGTGTAGAAATTTGTGGCAAATTTCGTAGAAAAAAACCAAGGATTTTTTTTTTTCAAAGATCCCTGGGATTGTTCAAGAAAGTCCCTGTAATCCTGAAGACGACATTCTTGATAAAATCCGTGCATCTGCCAGTTGAGATTAACGGGAAATCAAGTAACATTTTTAAGCCAAGTGGCCTATAAAACCAAAACATAATCATCTTGGTGTTATGGCAGTTCACCATATTTCTTCAAAGCAAAATGGTCATTAAGTTGTTGACCCCGACATTGGCGCAACTCTTTGGTAATATATTTATGCAATTGTTTGTAGTACCTCGGTCTTTGAGAATTATCTGACGGTATTATGCATCTTGTAGTGTGTCTCTTAGAGGAAGTTTGAGCAGAATAGCTGGATAAATTTCTGTCGATATTTTCAAAATATTTCTTACAAAAAACCTTGCGGAGTTATTTACAGAGCAACTGAAACTTCGGCAGAAACCTCTCGAAGAATTTCTAAAAGGAATGCATGCAAAACTACAGCAACTTTCTGGCTGAATTTCTTCAATTATTCATAGTATATTCCTAAAATACTTTTAATTGGACCCATGTAAGAGTTTTTGTAAATTTATCTAGATTTTTTTTGAAGATTTTATGCTAAATTTTGGGAAACATTTCCCTCTTGAGGTAATTTGTGACATGCATGAAAGATGTTTTAAAACCAAGATTCAATACGTACAACAGATCGTTTACAAAGACATTGTTGCTTGTCAAAAAAGCAAGCAAATCGGTTTTATTCGTAGGACTTCTAGATATCTACAAACTGTTTATAAGTTGGTTGTGTTGTTAAAGCTGTTCTATAATATAAACTGCTTCATTAAACCTAAAAAGGTTTACCAAATTCAAAGAGCAGAAGGTATATACACTCCCGATCAAAAGTTTGGGGTCACCCCCTCAAAAACATGTATGTTTTTAGGCCCATATCTATGCCAATTTGCGTCCGATTTCAAAACCCTAGGTCTCATTCAAAAGATAATAAGTCAAAGAAACTTTGAACATGATTTAAAATAAACCTTTTCAAAAAATTTTGCAAAGTTGTCAAATTTTATAAAAAATGAATAAAAACTTACGGCAGTGTCGCTGGAAATTGGGTCGACCAAATTGAAAAATGACAGCGGTAATATAACACATTTTCTATTAGCTTTCAACTGCTTTTTACAGAACTTAGCTAAAAAATCAAGAAAAAAAGTTATTAGGTAAATTAACTCTTCATGACATCGACCAAAAGTTTGGGGTCACCCCTCAATATGATGTATCAGCCAAAAGTTTGGGGTCACTTTCGTAAAACATGGAAAAGTGATTTGGTGATGTCTTCGTCATCTATAGTTCAATTTTAATTCTTTTTGGCTCATTTCAAAGATAATTACCTAAATTTACGTTTGATGTCTTTAACTTAACGTATTTAACGATTTTTGTATATAAAATTGTTATGTAAAGTTAACACATTTCACCACACTTCAAAAAATGAGGCAACTTTACGTTAAGTTTTAGTATGTAAATTTCAACAAATATGTGTGGTTCAATGTCTATGCAGTTAGTATCATTCATTTTGTTTCAAATAAGCCAAGAAGAATTAAAAGTTGAATGAAAGATGACAAAGAGGCTCTAATGGTGCATACCAACAAACACAAAAAGGAACTGATAATATTCATATCGTTAATTTTTCCTTCTTTAGACATGAGCTATTCTTTCGAGTCATGTTGTTTTGAAGATTGTTGTCATTACGGCTACTAAGAATATCATCAGAGATTTTCCCTTCTTTGAAATATATGCTATTCTTTTGAAATATACTGTCTTAGTAATGTAAAGTAAGGCATTCAATAATCCATAACATTATGACCAGTCGTAAAACATTCTGATTCAGAACATCGTAACTGAAGCATGTTCCCCCAAAATGGCTTAGCAAATGCGTTTGAAAACTAGTCAAACCACTATTTAAGCCTTATGTTATTTCAGCCTTTCGTAATGCCCAATAACGCTGTACAGTAGGCCTGGCCGCTTTAATGCTTGTAATGTATCTCCGATGCACGGCAAGCATTAAAAATGACAAGAAAACAGTCGATCTCATCATTTTTCCGGATTCTTTCAAAAAATTGCTGTGTATAAATATAGACCAGACCAGACACAATTTGTTATCGAATTGGTAAATTGATTCTGGACAATTACACAAGATTGTTGAGGGATTTTTAATTGAAGTCAGCATTCCGTTGTTCCAAAGGAGATAAAAAGACAGCACTTTTGAAGAATTTGTGGATCACATGCCTTTATTAATGTTTCTGGATGAATTGTGATTGTTTTCTTATTTAGTGACACTCTTGAAGTGTTTCTGTTTGACCACTTGGGAAGTATATAACAGAAGTCCAGGAAATAGATTTGGTTCAAAAATACAAATAGAATTTTAAGCGAAGATACTAACGCAATTTCTGATAGATTTCCTAAATAAACTTTTGCAGAACTCATACTCGACCTCATAGCGGAATCCGTCAAGGATTCAAATAATTTTTCTTCGTGTAACATATGTTGGACTCTCGGGAATTATTAGGAGAATCCCTGGAAAAGTAGAAGCTACTAGAAGCTAGACGTTTTTTTATGATTAAAGTGTAGGTATGAAAGAAAGTTGAGAATACTTTGTCCGCATTCTCGAATTGGAATTTTTTGGGATATAACTAAGAAACAGTTTCTCCTAATAAACTCTTCTCATAAGAAGTGTTTATAAAAAAATAAAGTTCTGGGTGAATGTTGATAGATATATGTATCTACTCTTTACTGAATGTCAGTTCTACCCGGTTGCTATAACTCGGAGAGCAAAGCAATTTATGGTAAACTTCTCCAAATTTGCTCAGGATCTCTCTGAAGAGCAATAGCTGTCTTCCACCTCGATAAATCCTAAATTCGTTTATTAAAACCATTTAGACAGATTTATGTATGATCTACTTTACGAATTTGTGACAAGAATCTTGGAACTTGAAGACACTTATCGTGGGCTAGTTGTCATGTTTCATAGCAATTTTCACATTTTGAATTGTATTTTGTTTGCTAGTTTGAGAGTTTAATATTTTTTGTAATCCTTACCAGACGTGTTTAAAGTGCAACGGCATACTACTAATAGTGCCTTGATAAGAACCAGTCTTATAGAATATCAAAATGTTCCAAACTGCATATCAAAAAGGATCACCGAAAAACATGTTCGGCGATGACGTTTCTCGTGATATTAGTAAAAAATCAATACTCAAAAGCACGTGAAACTCATGATAATTAACAGCACTATGCTAACTCAGCACAATTTTAAGAGCTGCTCGATCCCGTGATCATTCGTTACAAAAAATCCATATCACACCGTCATTTGAATGTGCACCCAAAAACCCCCCAACCCAACAGATAACGACATTTGCCATTTCATGCATCATTATATTGACGCCATATCGTGACGAACGACTAGGGGATGATAATTGCAACGTCTGCCGCCAGGCGACATGACTGATATCGGTCATGGCGCCTTCGCGTGTGTTTTTTCTCCACCATCGGAGCAGGCTCTTGTTATAATTGACTACACACGACCCCACGGCTTGCTGCGATAAAGGGGTGCTAATCTCGAACGCCTTCTCCTCCTGCGCTGATAATAATGAGAAATCGAGTGCAAAGCAGATCTCACACATTCGGGTCTGGTTGCTTAGATCATCTAACTTTTGATAAGAATCGCGCACCGAAGAAGAAAAACACGCAAACAAACACGTGATGAATAGGAAGGAGGGGGGCTGGCGGATGCGGGGGAGAGAACTTTTTACCGGGACGTACGGCACGCCGCACACCGGCAATCAGTCTGGTTCTCCGAAATTTCACGTTCAAGGTCAAGCAGGAGACCTGATGGTTGGGGAAAATTGCGTTGTGCGCTTCTCGCAGGCAGCACAGGGCGCAAACCGCTTCTAACTGGATGATGCTGTTTACTAGCTGCCGCTGCTGTTTTCGTGCAGTGGTGCGCATATTGGAAGAAAGGGGCGGGGGCGCAAGGGCAACATGGGAGGGGAGGAAAGAGGGAAGAATTCCTGTTTATTACA
Source organism: Aedes albopictus (assembly GCF_035046485.1). Taxonomy (NCBI): domain Eukaryota; kingdom Metazoa; phylum Arthropoda; class Insecta; order Diptera; family Culicidae; genus Aedes; species Aedes albopictus. The sequence goes on along the minus strand of NC_085137.1, from coordinate 511,513,795 downwards.
CACTTCTCTCCGGGAAAACCGGCTCGAGGCGGTTCGCTGTCACGCCATATCGCATACATTAATCTGCGTCGCCGGCGGACAACCCGGGTGGGAAAAGGACAATAACAACAACAGTGTCAAAATATATGGCACCACTAACAACATGCGATCTTCAATGGCAATTGAAGGGGCCCATTGATTTTTGGGGATGAAGTAATAACTGAATAGTTGTGGAAAACGATAGAGTTGTTTTTGTTGATTGTTATTTTACTTCTTTGGAAATAATTGGATCAGTTAGAAACTGTCAGCTGTCACCTTTAAATATCTCCACAAACAATAATTGAGCTATGCTGAAGGATTACTATAAAACACGTTGTGAATCAAATAAAATCTTTATATTTAAGACATTTCAAAATTTAAAGGGTTTGACCTATGAACCTATAGAAATTTGAATGATTTGTATGAACAATATAACTAGGTTCATCGATATTGGTACTCGGTTCCTAGTGGCCCAATTTGCCTGAAGTTTTGACAGTTGCTATGGGAGTGCGTCAATTTTCATTTGTATCATGTGATTGAGTTCTGTCAAAGCCTGCTTCTCAGCTTCTTCAGTTATTACCTGAGAGCTTCCTCTGCCAATGACCATTTTGTATGTGTATATCGTGTGGCAGGCACGATGATACTCAATGCCCAAGGAAGTCAAGGGAATTTCTTAACGAACAGTTCCTGGACCGACCGGGATTCAAACCCGTGATCCTCAGCATGGTCATACTGAATTGAGTTCTGTTCACTTCATCAAAAGTTACAGATATACGATTCGACAAAGGAATAAAACCATAGACTTTATTCCGTCGATTCTTCAGGCTTCATTTTCAAACAACGCAAAAAGAGAGGTGCATCGCATCGCACTGGCGATGGGGTTGCGTAGTTCATTCAGGACAACCCGATTTCTACATAGGGTATTGTACCACTTGGGCAGGTGTGCCTATTTTAGGCACTTGCTGCAATAGCTAAGTCAATTTCAAACCGATTGATTTGAATTTTTGTACAGAGTTAGATAGGTACTGTACGTGCCTAACTCTATACAAAATTTCAAATCAATCGGTTTGAAATCGACTTAGTTATTGCGGCAAGTGCCCAAAATAGGTACACCTGCCCAAATGGTACAAGACCCTATTTCTCGACTTGCTTCAGAAAAGAGGAGTGAATATAAGTAGAATGAGGTGAATATACGGACCCCTTTTTTCAACAAATATTTTTTCTAGATTTCATAAACAGTTTTTATGTGGATTCCACCAAGGTTTTCTATAGAGGTTTTAGTAAAAAAAAATAGTTGAGGTTTTTAACTATTTTGCAGGATGTTACATCCTATTTAGTGACTTGGTCACTATTTTCGGATCAGTCACTAAAAGGTCACTATTTTCAAGATGTTTCAACTAAAGTCACTTTTTCTGTTGAAAAGTCACTATGTTCAATGTTTTGTGTTGAATGTTGCAAATGATAATCTATTCAACGAGAAAAATAAGATTTGGAGTGATAAAAAGTGCAAATGAAGCATTGTGTGACTGGAGACAACAACATGTTTAGTAGCTGTGTTAGCAAATGTATCAATTGTTAAAGTAGATTGACTGATTTTGATTTGTAGGTGCCTTTATCACAGAGATTTCGAAACTGATTCATCTATTCAGTGAAAGTGTTGTCTTTTTGCACAAGATTCATGCGACTATACTAGAAAGCATTCTTTCCCATTTAAGTTTCTGGTCATTCTACAGTAAAGTGGTTATTGTTTTTGAACTATTACCGGAACAAATATTGTGTGAGAAATCTGAATAAACTTGTAATGGCATTCTCGGAAATAAAAAAAGAGGATTTTTATTAAGTAAAATAGAAATTTAAGAAAATATTTGCCAGAACTCTTGAAGAAATTCTTGGCAGAATTAACGTTACAATGATTGTCGATGCGGGCTTCGAAATATGCTCCTGTATGACCTCCATGACAATTTCTGCATAAATTCATGCAGGATTTTGGCGAAAATAACTGAATATTAATTGTGAAATTTTATCTCAAGCAATAGCTTTTGTCTGAATTTCTGTAGGTATGATATTCAGAGCCGTAGTGTGCGGTTGGCCAGGTTGACCCCCGCCAAGGGCGCCAGCTTCAGAGGGGCGCCGAAAAGGCCTAAGGCTATAAGGTAACAGGATGATGTTGTTGTTTTCTTGAATGTTATCACTTAGATTTAATTATTTACAGTATCTAAGATTAATCATGTGTTTCATGTGTCCTTCCGTATTTTCAAAAAAATAGATTTTTTAGACGATTTTAAGAATGTGCTTTTTTGTTTTGAGAAGCTATTTTAGTTTTTAATGAGCAAAACAAAATCAATAAGCTTTCGAAAGTCTTGTGAATGTTTCTTTCTGAAAATTCCGAATGCTCTTTAAGTTCATCCAATTTTTTTGGGCCTAAACTTTTAAACTAGCAAATCTAGCAGAAATCTTTCAAGCTGTTTTTATCAAAAAAAAAACTACCAGTGAGATTTTTTTTTATTTTCATTTCCCCAAAACAAATTTAATATTCTAGGAATTCTTTCATAAATTCCATAAATTCATTTTTTCTTCAAAAAATCTTTCAAAAAATATATCAGAAATTTATCTAGAAATTCTTTCAGAAACTCCTTCACGGATTCTTTAAAACAAATTTCAAATCATAATTCTGAAGATTTTTCTTGAAATATCTCGAAGAAGTTTCTAAATTCCTTTAGAAATTCCTCCAGTAGGCTTTCAGGAAGTTATCTAGAAGTTTATTCAGAAATTAGTCAAAGTATTCTTCCCGATATTTTTCCAAGGATTTTATTGAATAATCATCCATAATTTCTTCAGAGTTCCAAAATTTTCTTTGGAATTCGTATAGTGATTCCTGCAAAAATATCTTTATGGATTAGGTGCCTAGAAACCCTTCAATAGATTATGTCAGTAATTCCTCCATGGATTCCTTCTGGAAAATACTGCATAGGTTCCGTTAGAAAACCCAAGAATTCATTATGAAAATTCTTCCAGTCTTCTATGGAATTCTTTAGAAATTCTACCAAAGTTTCCTTATGAAAGTCATTTATAGATTCCTTTGTAAGCGAGACGAACCAGCCAAGGGCTGAAAGTCTCTATAATATAGCTAAATTAATCAATCAATTCCTTTGTAAAAAAAACTATCACATCGATCACAAAAACTTCCATCGATACCTTCCGAAATTATTCCATGCTCACTAGGGATTGCTTCATATATTTGAGGTAGAATTCCGGTAGAAAACCTCCCATGAATTTCCTTATTAACTACTCCAGAAAATCATAAATTTGGAATTTATTCAGGAATTTCGTTGGAAAATCTGCCATTGATTCCATCCAAAATTTTTCTTAAGGTTTATTTTGGAAGCCTTCCGTGGATTCTTTCAGAACTTCTTCCTGGGATTTCTTAAAAAAAAATCTTCTAGGGATTTTTTTTTGAATTCCCCAAAAAATCCTCAAGAAAACTTTTCAAGGATTCTTTCCAAGTAATTCTTTACATATTCTAACATTCCATCAAGTATTTCTTCACGAACAGCTCCTGTAATTCCTTCAAGAGTTAGTCCATGAATTCCATTTGAAATTCTTGGTGAAATTTATCCCGGATTTTCATCAAGTTTTCCTCCAGAAATTTCTAGCATAATTTATTCATGTGATTCCAGCGGAAATTCTTCCATATAGGGGTAGGCGGGGCAATATGGACACCCTAAGGTTTTTGCCAACTTTACCTGGCAAGATGTCAAAAATGTTTAGTTTTTTTTATACATGTATCCTTTTAAAGTCTATTTAGCATCTATTGCATAAGAATGCGCACGAAGAAAAATGATTTATCAACTTCAAAAAATGTTTTGAAAAATGTTAGTTTTCCATGACCGTCTTCAAGCATACGGGGCAGAATGGACACCCCCATGGGGCAATATGGACACCATGAGACTTTTACGAATTTTGTAAATTATTTACACCTATAAAGTCATTTCATTACAAAACAACTATTATGGATGAATAATACGCCGAAGTAGTTCATTTTTGTTCAGTTAATTTAAATTCAGGCTGTTCTGGATAAAGCTTCGTTTTTGTCGGCATGTACAGCTGTGCCTAGAACAACTATTTTCCACTGCTGTCGTTTTTTGACCAATTTGTTTCACCTTATGTCTACTATAGTGAACATTTAACCGAAAATATACTGAAATCGAAGAATTTGGTTGGTTTGTGATTCAGGTTATATTTTTCCCTTGCCGCTTCTTTCAAAAAGGTGAGTGTCCATTTTGCCCCAGCAGCAGAAGATATTTCCAAACTTGATTTTTGATATAATAAAGAAGAAAATATAAACATGTCAAGCATGTAGATACAGCAAAACTACTTGCATGTGTTCTAGAAATATCAGGTTTTAATCGACCTGCAATAAATTACTCACTAAACCTTATTTTAGATGGTGTGAAAATTATAATTTCCATACACAAAAAACGGAGAACGCAACTTTTTCGTGTAAAATCAAGTATAATTTGAATTTTGAATGTTTCTTTCCTGAAACTACGTTTTAGACAAATGGACTATATTCTCTATTCGTTAAAAGTTCAAAAACGTTCGCATATTTCAAAATATTGAGGGTGTCCATTCTGCCCCGGGTGTCCATATTGCCCCGCCTACCCCTATTTCAACAAAAACTGATCTAGAGATTCCTTTGGAAATTCCTCCTGGTATTCAACCATGTCCATGGTTTGTCTAAAGATTACTGAACATTTTCTTACAGATCTTTTGAGAAATGTTTTGAAAAAACTTCAGAACAAATCTTTGGTGAAGTTATTGGAAAATTTTGGTCGAGCCTATTAAACTAATCGCCGAAAATAAAGTACATCATTTGAGGATTCCTTAAAACCCCTAAAACTCAATTAAGTATTTTTGAGAACAAAATTCAGTTGAAAAATCCAGAAACAAAAATTCAAAAAATACTGCAAGATTTGATGAAGAAAATTGTGCATCATTTATGTTATAAATCTGTAATGTTCGTACTTATACTCCTACAAAAGAAATCAACTTCGGTAAAATGTTGGGTGACTCCCATTGAAATTCCTAAAAAAAATACACGAATGAAAAACATTATAAGAAAACAAAAAAATCGAGGGGTATTTGTTTCTTAGTGCAACTTTTAAAGAAACTTTAAAAAAATGAATAACTACAAACTTAGCAAATAAACAATGACGTGGGGCGCCAACCTGGATGCTTGCCAAGGGCGCCATGAGACCACGCTACGGCTCTGATGATATTCTAGTTCAACGCCTGGAAAAATTCCCTGATAAAATTCTTTGGCGAATGTTACGAAAAGAAATCTTCGAAATGATATCTTTCATTAATTTTCAAAAATTGTCCACTATTTTGACAACAGTTTTTTTCGGGAACATCGTCAAATACTATTTTGTTTTTAACTTTTTTGCTTTCCTTTTTGCTGATATTTATGAAGCTTATTGGAAGCGATAGCCTTCAACCAGTTAAGAAAAAGGCAAACGTAGATCAATTCTATACATATGAAAGTTCATCTTAGACATATTTTCATTAAAAACTAGTTTGTATACAACTTTTTGGACAAAAAATAATAATTGATGATATTTTTGTCATTTGTCAACCCTTTTAAACAATCTGCAATACGACTTCATTGCAACTATTTTTTCAATGAATGGACTCTTATTCTCGATATATTCACCATAGTAGATTCCAAATCTGGCCTTGAATCTCTTAACGAAGCGTGTTTTTACGAATTTCATGTAGATAAATCTGTGTTGTTCAAAATTTGTTAATAAAACATTCAAAAACTACCCTAAAAATAAAATTCAACATGATTAGCACGTAATAATTTTACTGATGTACCGTTAAACATATATTTTTACAAAGATAATTATTTTTGGTAGCTAAATTCACTGTGTTTTTCACTCAGTACTCCACAAACTCATATTCATATGTAGAATTTATTCAAAAATCAATGTTTTGATATGAAAATTCTATCTAATATATTCCACAAGGCTTCTCTCATCTTGTTCATAGTCCTAAGATTTCAATCTGTGATTATATTTTAAGATTTGATGTGCTTTTCAGGGCACTATCAAAGTTACCCCAAAATAAAAATCTGATTCTCGCTCATATGGAAAACTAAAAGTCACCCATAATATTTAAGATTATCGAATCTTTCTATTGCAATTGATAACTGATACCCCAGTATTTGTTTTAAAAATATAAAACTAAGGGAAATACTGTTACATGGAAAAATATTGAGAAAATTCGCTAAAAAACTATCAAAGTTACCCCGTTTTACGGTACATCAAAACGTGTGATGAAGGAGAAAACATGTCTGTTCAATTGCAGCTGGAACTTCCCATATTTTCAGATACTCCAGTCACTAGCTACTCTGTAAACTCAATGACTTCCACGGAGAATCCGCTCAGAAATAAATAAGAAATTGCACCTCGAACTATTTTTAGAATTTTTTCAATAACTCTTCAAATGTGGGAGTTTCTGACGAAATTAGCAATTTTGTTAAAATTTTAATTAAAATTGTAATCCCTCAGAAATGTTTGAAATGTATGCGTTAACAAATACTACAGGAATTCTATAACAATTTCTGTTTAATTTTTACCTTCTTATAGTTTTGAGAGGTTCCTCGTAAATAATTTCAAAGAAATGTGAGAAATTCTTACATAAATTTGCCCACACATTGTCTATTTGTCTATCTATGCTTTCTTGATTTTCAAAAAAAAATATCATCAAATAAACTCTTCCGGAATTTTTAAAAGCAATTTTGTATCCGAAGCATCTTCATTCCCTACCAGGAAAATATAGATTTTTTTCATTTCACACTTGTTTTTTTTTGTAATTTTGTACAAAATTTTCTACAGAAAGTTTAGCAAACACCATTTCATGATTTTTGCCCGCAGTTAATCCATGAATTGGGCCGAATGCTGTTTCAAATAGGGCTCAATGGCTTAATTTGCCCTGAATTTTTCTAGATCCAAAGAAATACCTGCGATAATTTTCATATAAATCTATTCAGGAATTTGTTCAATAAGCCTCTGAGTATTTCATCTCAAATTCTTAAAGATAATATCAGCTTTAACCAGGGATGGGATCATTCATTTGCAATCATTTACATTCACTTGCTGCTGCCTCGCTCCAGAAACATCGTGGCAAAAATCAATGTATGGAAGATTTCTTCATTTTTGTTTTACCTGAAACTTTGTAGAACAATGTACTAGCGTAGCATCAATAATTAGGTCAACAGAAGGCAGCAAACGCAACTCTCCACGGCGTGAATTTAATTTACATTCACGGCGTGGAGAGTTGCCTTCGCTGCTCGCTCACGACTTTGCTATGAGTGTGCGACTCTAATGCTATTCGGCAAACTTTCAGATAAAACTACAAGGTTGATTTCATCCATACATTGTTTTTCGATAACATGCTTCTGAGCTGAGATAGTAGCAAGTGAAGGGTAACTCTTTGCAAATGAATGATCCCATCCCTGGCTTTGACTAAAAAAATACCAGGAACTTGCACCAATGTTTCCCCATTGAGTTTCTCTGGAACCGACTTAGGAGAAGCTGTAAACACCAACAACCATTTTCGTTCATTGCATTGACTTAACATTCATCTAGTTCTGCACAATATGAGCTAACAATTGTATACACATGCATTTTTTTATAATTTTTGATGGAGAAGGTTTTCCTGAAAAGGTTTATTATGCGGTACCCCAAGATTTTCTGAATCATGTTCGGCTCACAATTTTTGACTGCTAACCATATTTTTGTTTCCCAAAAGTCACTATTTAGTCACTTTTTTGCCATTTGTAAGTCACTATTTGGTCACTATTTTCGTGAACTTGGTCACTAGAATAACTATTTCAACCATCAGTCTTTGCTAGGATGTATGAACCTGTGATTACACCTGATTGACTTTAAGTATTTTCTCAGGGATTCCTTTACAGGTCCCTCAAGGTGTTTCACCAGGATTTTGTCAGGATTCTGGTACACGCGAAAAAATCCGTTCTGATAAACGTGAACAAACTATGCATAGTTCCCGTTTGTTCCCGTTGCCGTGACTGAGAATGCACGTATATCGGAACGGATTTTTTTGCGTGTAGTTAATCTTGATTTCATCAGGATTTACCTCCCCCTAGAGCGTTACGTAATTAGTGGACGGCGCCTTAGATCACATGATTCACTTTGACAATTGATTGCACCATGATTGTGGAATATTTAATAAGTTTTTAAAGTTTTGGTTGATACTCTGAGATTACTATATCTTAATTGCTCTTATTATATATTTTCAATCAGACATGTTGAGTTCATGATGAAAAGTTCGAAGATTTACTCAGAATTGTTAAACTGAACCCTTGTTGTTATATTTACTCATATTTATGCATGTTCATTGATGTAGTAGAGTTTAGCTCTGACTGAGTGTGTAGTACTTTACCTGCTGGCGTTTATCGCGGACACACGTCTCTTGAAAACAAGGATTACTCGTGCTCATAAGACCGATGAACCTGTTGCCACTCTACGAATCTTATCTCTCCCTGCAAATGTTGCACATCCTCTCGTCGAGCTAATTACTTTTACTTCATCGCATATACGCGTGCGAAACCTCTTAATGCCACCTATATTTACCTTTCCCTCCGCCTGTCTACTTTCAGTGAAAAGAAAATCATCGACTTGGACAAACCGATGCGATGCGGTGCCTTCGTGGACCCATCGCGAATCAAGCCTCCGTTCACCGAAGATGACTTCATCCTCAAGGAGACGCCGCCCTTCCATTGGTTGCTCCCGAAGCCCAAGGATGATACCAGCTCGCTCAAGAGCGGCACCGATGAGGACCGGCAGTCGATCAATTCACCGACAAGCATTACCGCGCCCGCCGCGGCCCTGGCATCCGACGAGAACCTGTCCTCCAATGCGAACAACGTGAACAACAACAGCCATCACAGCCAGAAGGGATCGTTGGAATCGACGACGGCACCGATGGCCACAGCGCCCGTGAACTTCCGATTATCGCAGTCACCCAAGAGCGGCGAATCGAACCTGATCGCAGGGGTTGTAGCTGGGGCAGCCACCACCGGATCGAACCAAGGCTCGCCAACTCCCTCGTTGACCGGGGAAAACCGGAGATCCTCGCGGTGGACCAACCGGGCGGTACCCGAGGACGAGCGGTTGCTCAAAGAGCTGGTGAGTACTGATGATATAGTTTAACCAACTTCATAGATATAGGCATAGGGAACGGTAATTTTATCTAGAAGTAGATCCCACATGTCTAAAACACTTGTTTAAAAATACCTAAAAGAGGGATTGTTGGTTCATCTGTCGATGCAATTGTTGATCGATTAGAAAAATGTAGGTAAATCATATCTTGGGGAAATAACGAGCACTGCAAAAACTTAGGCGACGAAAGCGCAGCTTCCCAGCATGATCATGTTAAGAATGACTGAGTTCGATTCCCTCTACGTTCAGTTGGCAAAGACAGCTTATCGTTGATAACGCTGGAATTGTTCATAGAATAAACTGGAAAAAAAACTATCCAAAATGGAGTATCACGTCAAAAAGAAGAAGAGTTGTATAAAAATATACTAACTAACAAAGGATGTCACTAACTACTTGGAATTGGCGGAGTCATTTACCTAGCATATTTCGCAAAGTTGGTGTTAGGATCTTTTCGTAATGGAAATTCCCTTGACTGCCCTGGTCTGCCAACGATATGCGAATGCAAAATTTGTCAACTGGCAAAAAAAAATCTATCAGTTGATTACTTTAAAATTGCTCATAGAATACTAAGCGAATAAAAGCTATACCAGTTGGGACGCAACAAAAAGAGAAAAAAAAATAAAAATCAAACGATTCGGTCAAAAATCAAGCAAGTAAACAAAATCTGATTTATTTTTAAAGAACGAAAAGCTCAAAAACAATTCTAAAAATATTCTTATCGGAAAAATCACAAGTGCCAGTACCGCACTAAGCCCGCCTATCGCGCCGAGTTCCTATCTCTGTTTGGTTTGTGTTTGCGTCAATTGCTCGCTGGAGATCTACGCACGTCAACAAAAATTATCTGGAATTGGCTTTGCTTATCCTGGACGACACCGTCGTCCCTCCACCGCCACCTTCCCGAAAAGCTGCCGTCGCACAGTGGAGCACCTAGTACATCAAAACTGATCAAAATTATTTTGACGCATTTTCACAACCCAAATGCAACCCAAATTAGTAATGAAACGTATTTCATAGTTTTCATATTTTTTTTATTTCGTCATTAGGGTGACCAATTTTATGATTGTAAAAGTCAAGATTTTTCGAAACTAAAATTTTTCAAAAAATCACAACTTTTGAACCAGTTGACCGATTTTAAACTTCTTTTTTTTGCTTGAAATCGGTTGAGTTCTAGTTTTCAGCAAAAATACGTTCAGAGGGCCAAATAGTTTTTTAAGGCAAATAATATCATATAAAAATATAATTATCACGATTTTTTCAAAGTGTTGCAATTTTTGAAATCGGAAACATCCGGAAGGTTTTCTTTCTGCATTTGAAAGAGGAACAATAGTTTTATCATACACTAAACCCAGATTTTCCGGAAACAGCCGGAAAATCAACTTAATTCATTTTGAATGTACGGTAAAGGATTCCATCAAATATTTTTTTCAATATTTTCATATATTGTATGTAAATTCAACGTCAATTTGTTTGGATATCAAATTAACAGAATAACAACATTAACCTTCTTTAACAAACTGCATTGTTGAATTGATTGACTATCAATTTCATTCACTTTGTACGGTCAAAACTAGCACGCGCTGTGAGTTATATCAAAGAAAACGGCTAAACTTCAGCTTCACTTAACCTCTTCTGATAAGCGTAAACAAAACATTTGTACACTGCTTAGCTGTCAAACGATTACACGATAACTACACTTGGCAAAAACACAACGGAAAACCCAACTTCGTTTTGAGTTTTTCCACTTATGATCAGGTTTTGATGTGATTTACTCCAATGTGCGTCGTATAGTCGTCGGTATCGGCAGATAACGGAAAAACAATGCCCAGGCATATTATAGCTGAGTGATGATCATCGGTTAGGTTGAACAAACAGTTCACTTTGGCGCGCGGCTGGATTGATGGGCCAAACCGGTTTTTGTTTACTCGGCTTGGAAAACACCCAAACGCGTATCCAGTTTAAGTTGGAATTTTACGAACTGAATCAACGGACGTTTAGAATCAGATGTTATGCATGCATCTCCGGTGCCGTCCTTGGTACACCGTCTAATGTGTGTTGATTCGAAGTTTATTTTTTTGTTGTTGTTTTGATGTCAGGAGTAAATTTGGCAATGAGTCATTTGTAGGTATAGGTATGCTTCAGCACAACTAGGTTGTATTGGAGATTAATCAGACAATTATCAACCAGCTTTGTGAACATAGCTTTGCACGTTTTATTGATCACGTGATTTGACAAGAATGCATGTGCAACATTCATTCATTGTCTGAATTACTACGAAGCCTTTGTCTTGATGTACTTTTTGCTGCTTGAAGCTGCATCATTTTTCACCCAAAATAGTTAAGTGGCTATATTTTTTTTGTGATTTCTGGAGCTTCTTCGGAATTCCCAGTAGAATTTCCAATTATGCTCTCTAGGAAATTCTATGGTAGTTTTCTTTCTACCTAGGAATTTCAGGCACTTCCGGGTTGGATTTGTGTAGGTGTAGAATAGAGTGAAATTCTTTAAATGTATGGAGGAAGTTTTATGGCACAAATTTCCCAAATGTAGGAGAACGTGCCTCTGGAGCCGAGCTACTGATACCTGATGGAGGAAGTTGAGGAACTCCGAAAAAAAAATCAGAAGTTCCTGAAGAAATCCCTAGATGGAATTCCTGAGAATCCCAAATGAACTCCTGTGGGCATCCCTAAAGAAACGTCTGAAGGCAATCCTGAAGAAATTCATAAAAGAATCTGAAGGAATTCGCAGAAGGGCGTCTTCGAGGAATTCCCAGAAGGACTTTCTGGAGAAAATAGCATTTTTGGAGTAATCGACAGATGGAAATCCCAGATCAAATTTCTGTAGAAATCTTTAGAAGGAATTCCTGGAAGAATCCCTAGAGATGCAATTGCTGAAGGAACACAATGAAGTTGCCATCATGGGTGGTTACTTGTAATTCATTGATAGATGCATTGCCTCAAAAGGCTATTAAACAACGAATATTCAAGGAATTTTTGGGTAAAACTTTCAGTGTTGATAAAAATGGCGCGTGGACGGGTATGTGTAGTAGAATTCTAAATGGAAATTTCGAATTCACGGAAAATATCTGAATATGTTTCATAGGGAATACTTGCTTTCACTTTTACATTTTTCATTTTAAAGTTTGCTAGAAACGTCAGTAGTTCACATTGTCACTTAAACATCCTTCAGAAAGTCTATTTGAAAATTTTCAAGAAGATTAATTGGTTTACATTGAGCCTTTTCAGGAATACATCTAAATTCAAATGGGATTCCTCCATGACCTCCACCAAAAATCAATTCACGTAAACTGATTGCTTATAATTATGGTTGTTCTCCGTGATTGAACAGAACCAGCAACCAAGTAGTATGTTTTGAATCACCTAGTAAAAGTTTGACTCATTTGCCATTAAAATTAATTCCAGAAGCTTACTACTAGAATATGATACACATCCGACCAGCTTATAGCGTAGTATATTTTGACACTCATCACCAAGGACGCTTCAGTCTTAACACTCTTGTTTACGGCGTTTGGGGATGGCCGACCAGCTTCAGGATAAATTTCCTCACAACAAAGAGTAAATAATAAGCATAATAGCTTATTATTTACAACATAAAACTGCTAGTGCCACCTACCCAAAGTGAACGATCGGATTTTTCAATCGTGCGTAGGTTATTCTAGAACTCTTACACCGTAAACATGGGAGTTAGAAGATGGCGCCTTCGGTGATAATTGTAGGAAAAACACTACGCTCTTTTTTGCCGGTTACAAGGGCAAACAGTCAAACTTTTGCCTGGTGATTCAAAACACCTTTGCTGTTTGACCTGTTGGAGACAAAGCTTATATCTACATCTCCATGTAGGACACAGTAAAGAAAGCATGTTCCTGGGTCAAAGGAATGGCTCAATTTATGATGAAATGCATGCTTAATCAATCTATGGGACTTATCATATGTGAATTCTCGAAGAACTTAGTTTTTGGTGCCCGAACGACTATGGAGTGAGCATTCTTGACATGATTATTCTACGGTGTTCTAATTTTTAAGCAAATCTTCACCTCATTTATAGAAGGAATATTTATTTACTTTAAGATATACAACAATACAATGCTTTAGAAATGCCTGGACAAATTTCAGAGATTGTTAGTTAGATTATTTTTATTGTACCTATTTCTTCAGGAATATTTCAGTTAGTCTCTCTTGCACTTCCTTCCAAACTTCTCATGAAATTCTTTCAAGGATTATTCGAGGAATTCACTTAGACATTTTTCCAGTCTGAAATTCATGTGGGATTTTTTTTAACAAATTCCTAGAATATCGGGCCTTGTTTTCCACATCGTAAACTGATACCATTATTTCTTCTCTCTCCCCTCTTCCAGCACTTCCCCTTCGCCGCATCCAACTCGCCGATCGGCGACCTGGCCAAGTTCTACCGGGAGTGCTTCAACGCTCCCCCGCTGCAGGAGTTCAACCAGCTGTCGAATGTGATCTCCAACGTCGACGACGAGGAGGCCCCCAATGCCGACGATGGCGGCCGCATACTGGCCGGGGCCGACGAGGACGACGAAGACGTCGACGACGTGACGCGACAGCTGGAGCAGTTCGAAACGTCCCTGCCGGAGTTCGAAACGCTGGTAACGTCCCTCTGTCATTCGATCGATAGTAATTCCAACAGTTAGAGCCAGCCTCCTCCTTCTTCTCCTCTGGCCAGTCAGTGGACGGTTTTGGGCTCCCCCCAGAGGGTCTCTCCGCCGGATGAGAGACGTTGTTGACCTCTTGTTGATTCTAGTGTGCAGTGGGGCGGGTATCTTATTGCAGTTTTTCTTAGTCGTTTAAGAGAGAACAGTCTGATTGATGATATTCATCTATAAACCATTTTTTTATTTTAAACTTGATTTTTTCTAGGGTTAGGAGAGACGGTAGCTTAGCGATTACAATATAATAAGGACAGTTATATCATTATTCAGTTTTGGGACAGGTAAATTGTGTATTATAGTTAACCGATTGAGGAGAACAGATAGCATAGGATGGACGAAGAAGGAAGAGTTACTAATTGCTGTAAATACTTCGGAAAGGGCTTTTTTATTCGTAAGGAAGACGTGGTGGACCATGAGAGGGAAAACGAAAGAAAGGATTTACAAAAGGTAGTACACAATATTTAAGCGAAAAGAAACAAAGTTCCTTGTCTTCATATTGCTTTACTTCATTCTAGGATTGGCTTTTACTCTGTTTTCATTATCCTTAAAATATTGAGTAATTATAGACCCTTTCTTAACATTTTCTCTGAGTCATAGCTGTAAATAGCAAATCAAGCATGAGAGCAAATTCGATTCATTCGTTTGCTGATTCACACTGTACAGTGGGATGAAACTACATAATACTAAACTAGTAGTCGTTGGCTTGAAACCGTATCGTCTGTTTGCGTGTAAAATTTGCAAAAATGGAATCGTGAAGTTTTCCAAAACCTATCATTGAAAAAAAATCTTCTTGATTTTCTCTGACATTTCTGCCAGATATTGTCTAATTGAGCTTTTGGAATGCTTTGTAAAATTCCGGTACATCGTAAACCGTTAAAATTCCCTGATGCTTGTGGCATATTAAAACGTTAATGATAAATATTCAGTAAGATTTATATAAAGAAAGGTGGAAAGATCTGTCCTTATGATCCTCTCAATACTACCATTAAATTTTGTGTGTACCCTAAACTATTTGATAGCTATACCTAATCTATCGTTTCAAACCAGTGACATTTAAAAATTGCGATTTTCCGTTTTTCCCAGTACGATTCAAATTTCCGTTTCGCAGACGCTGGTTGGCAGATTTAGGCGCTTGGCGACTTCTTTGCCAGCTTTGCGTCCGTTCCAAACGGTCACTTGAAAGAACCCGCAAACGAATCAATCGATGCTGCTCTCCGCAATCAAATCTAAGCTTAAACCTAAAAAATCAGTTATTTGATGTTTTATAAGACGAAGCAGAGCATATTTTAACTCTAAACTTTATTTTGTAATCAAACAAGTAAAAAGTAGCAAATAAGCAGAGCTTAATCGCTTTACAGCCATTGTTTTTTTTATATAAAACTCCTTTAGTCATTAGAATCCATCCTTCCTCCGTTTCTAACAACCAAAATTCGCACTTTGCACAGTCTTTCACTATACTGTAATCATCACTCCATTCAAAGACTGAATGCATACGTTTCCATTCTATCGATTAAATTCAGTTTCTTTTTCTTTTCAAACAATCAATGAGAAAATTAAGTCAAACCATCGACCGTAGGACATGGCTTGTTATAAAATGGAAACGACTGTTATAATGCACTGTTGCTCATTAAAAATTCGAAATTTATTTGTCGCATAGCTCAACACGGTAATATGACAACTTGTGTCACTATACTATCCCTATATTCAGATATTCTCCAAAAATCAAAAGACGTATAGCAGAGCGGCAGAATTTAGTGCTTTATAATCACCGGAAAACTAGCAGCGAGAGAGCGATTATCGTTTGGTCGCATATTAAACACAAACACATCTACACGTAGACTTCATCCAGTCTGGAAACCGAAAGTCGCAAACATTTTACCCACAGTTTTCCGTATCGCCTTCCTTCCGACCAAGGTAGTATGAGAATAAAAGCAGATTGTTTATTGTGTACTAAAAAAATTCAGGAACGAAATCGCCATTAAAACACAGCAGAACCCAAACTGACATTTGAAGATCGAAACAAACAATGATACCATTACATTTTTTTCCAAAACAACACACAAAATAAACATTTTTTGGTTTATTCAAACATAAAGAAAAAATCTCCGTTGTTTCAGTTTTATTGCTATGTTGTGAAAGAAATGGAAGTCATGTCCCTGACCAAGCATCGTCTCTGAAGTATCATCGCCGTCAGTGATAAGGTTTATATAATTTGCGATTGATTTATTCTCTGTTCGGTAAACATTTTGGTTATACAAAAAAGAGATTACCACCACTCGGGCTGCTTGTTGATCCAGTAAAGATATTCTGTCATCTTCCAGCAGTCGCTATTTAAGGAATTGTTCTGAAAAAACGACTTGATTCGACAAACACTCAATGCTCACATTAGTAGTAAAGCAAACAAATTAACCGTAGTTCACGAATGAAGCATTGTTCGATTAGGCTTTGTTGTTACTTTTGGGGCAATAATGTACAGCAGATGTTAGTTTATGGACAGCGTCTTAGCATCAAGCAAGCAGCACAAAATGGTGCACAAATTATTGTGCCTATGAGGGTTGTCTCATTTTGTCGCGGAGGTTTTCCTGGAGTTTCTCTCGAGATTTCTCTTGAAAGTTTCCGCGATTCCTTCCGGCGTTTCTCTTGGGACATCCTGAGGAGATTTTCCGCGATTTCTCCCAGAGTTGCTCCCATGAGTTATTGCTGGGATTTCTCCTAGAGCTCCTCCAAGAAATTCTGGAGCAGTTTTTCATAAATTTTCTGCAGGAATGCCTCCCGGGATTTCTCTCAAAGTTTCTACTGTAATCTCTTCAAGAAATTTCCATGAGCTTTCTTCTAGAGTTTCTCCCCGGATGTCTACAGGAGTTCCGGCTGGGATATTTCTTGAAGGTTTTTTTTCTGGGGTGCCTTCTGGGATATCTGCAGGAGTTATTGCTGATATTTCTTATGACTACGCCACTGTCTCCTGGGATAGCTTACGAAATTCCTTGTAAGAAATTCCCGGAGAAATTTCGGAAGTAATCCAGGTGAATCTGGCAAGAAACGCCGCAAAGACTTATTGGAGGAATCGCGAGAGGAACATCAGAATAAATCCTAAGAAAAACTGGGACATCCTGGAAAAATATTTTGGGAGTAATCCCAGTAGGAAATATAAAGGAAATTCATGGAGGAACTACGGGCGATATCCCGCGAGGAAATACAAGGTAGATTTCGGACAACTCTTCGAAAGAAATTCTGCAAAAATCTCGCTAAAATCCCGAGAGAAACTGTTGGAATGCCATCCCAGAAAACCACTAAGAGAAATTCCTTAAGGTATTTTGGATAATTTATGGAAGGATCGCATGGAGGAATCCAGCATGAAATTCTGGCAGAAATCCAAGTTCATTTTCTACACTATGTAAGGAATTTAAAGGTCATATGGTCTGTGGGATTACTTTGGACTCCTGAATGATTTTTTTTTTCTGATGTCATTTCCTTTAAAAAAAATGTCGGTGGAAATATCAAATCAATTTCTTGCATTTGATCCAAAACAACTCTGAGAAAAATCTAGAAATTATCAATTTTACAAAAAAAAAAGATTATTGAAAAAAAATCAGCGGTTTGGTGAAATGTATTGAATGAAAAACCTTGCGCTATTCTCTTTAAAATTTTTACTTGATTTTAGAGGATATTTTAGTTTAGTTTTTAAAAAAAGTTTTAACATTTCATCCAATTATAAGGACGTAGCCAACTATACAATGTGATACATGTTTTGTTCACTTCTAATGTAGCGAATTAGGACCATCTAGTCAGGACTTAAGGCTCTATATTGAGCACTTTTCCGCTATAACTCAGTTAATTTTGAGCCAATTGACTTAACTTTGTGTATGTGGTGAGAAACGTGTAGTATTAAGCCGTGTTAAAAAATGCACGTCTTTTGGTTGAGTAGGTATTTGAGTTAGCGTAAAATACTCAAAGTGCGATGGTTCGCGCAAAAAAAAATCATGTTAAAAAAAGCTGCGTAACTTCTGAAAAATCACTTAAAAAAAGTCGTGTAAAACATTATTTTGAGTAGCAGCCAGTTCGGACGCTTGGCATCCTAGTAGTAGAACAATAATGTTTTCAAATATATTGTTATCGGCTGTTCCGGCTCGAAAGAACTTGATCATCAATATCAATAATAATTTCTATTCCCGATCAGCCTAGATAGCCGTGTAGTTCTGCTGTGTTGAGTCGAAGGTTTAAAAAAGAAGGACTGGAAGTGGCGCTTATTCAAGAGCCATGGTCCAATAAACGAAAGATTGTTGGAGTTCTGACACAAATAGTAAACTAGTATTTTATGATGAGCAACAAGATTCTCCCAGAACTGCTGTCCTAGTACGTAAAACGTTAAAATGCTATCCTATTACAGAGTTTATCAGAAGGGACATTGTTGCGGTCATTGAAGAGGTACCAACCACTAGAGGTAAAACTGAGATCATTGTGGCTTCAGCTTACTTTCTTGGTGATATTCCTGAGGTACCTCCTCCTGGTTCGCATCATTTGTTCAATTCTGTAAAGAAAACAACAAATCGTTTATCATTGGCTGTGACGCCAATGCGCGTCACACGATTTGGGGTAGTACGGATATTAACAGTCGAGGTGAGTCACTATTAGAGTATCTGTCTTCGAACAATATAGACATTTGCAATAATGGTGATAGACCTACTTTTTCAAATGCAATAAAACAAGAGGTCTTGGATCTAACACTGTGCAATGCTGCAATCTTTGACAAGATCACAAACTGGCACGTGTCAGATGAGATTTCTCTATCTGATCATAAACATATAATCTTCAATACAAACTGGGATCAATATGTAGAATTGTTGAATACGCATTCATTTACAATGGGAAAAATTATCGATTCAACCCAAAAATTAGAATCATTTTCTCAACAGGTACCGTGTGCGCACCTAACTTTGCGCAGGTCCAAACTTTGCGCATTCTTGTAAAATAACGAAACAAATAACTAAATGTCAACATATTTACCAGTTTAATCATTGCACTAGCATTGTGTAAACATAAACATTATTTGACAAATATT